>NW_024610242.1:0-86972 GCF_016920785.2 Ixodes scapularis | reverse complement strand
AGACGTTTGGCGCGGTTTTATTCGTTCACCGTGACCACGATCTCGCCTATTGCCTCGGTGAAAGCGAATTATTGGAGAGAGCACGGCCTGACGAGAGACGTTTGGCGCGGTTTTATTCGTTCACCGTGACCACGATCTCGCCTATTGCCTCGGTGAAAGCGAATTATTGGAGAGAGCACGGCCTGACGAGAGACGTTTGGCGCCGTTTTATTCGTTCACCGTGACCACGATCTCGCCTATTGCCTTGGTGAAAGCGAATTATTGGAGAGAGCACGACCTGACGAGAGACGTTTGGCGCGGTTTTATTCGTTCACCGTGACCACGATCTCGCCTATTGCCTCGGTGAAAGCGAATTATTGGAGAGAGCACGGCCTGACGAGAGACGTTCGGCGCGGTTTTATTCGTTCACCGTGACCACGATCTCGCCTATTGCCTCGGTGAAAGCGAATTATTGGAGAGAGCACGGCCTGACGAGAGACGTTTGGCACGGTTTTATTCGTTCACCGTGACCACGATCTCGCCTATTGCCTCGGTGAAAGCGAATTATTGGAGAGAGCACGGCCTGACGAGAGACGTTTGGCGCGGTTTTATTCGTTCACCGTGACCACGATCTCGCCTATTGCCTCGGTGAAAGCGAATTATTGGAGAGAGCACGGCCTGACGAGAGACGTTCGGCGCGGTTTTATTCGTTCACCGTGACCACGATCTCGCCTATTGCCTCGGTGAAAGCGAATTATTGGAGAGAGCACGGCCTGACGAGAGACGTTTGGCGCCGTTTTATTCGTTCACCGTGACCACGATCTCGCCTATTGCCTCGGTGAAAGCGAATTATTGGAGAGAGCACGGCCTGACGAGAGACGTTTGGAGCCGTTTTATTCGTTCACCGTGACCACGATCTCGCCTATTGCCTCGGTGAAAGCGAATTATTGGAGAGAGCACGGCCTGACGAGAGACGTTTGGCGCGGTTTTATTCGTTCACCGTGACCACGATCTCGCCTATTGCCTCGGTGAAAGCGAATTATTGGAGAGAGCACGGCCTGACGAGAGACGTTCGGCGCGGTTTTATTCGTTCACCGTGACCACGATCTCGCCTATTGCCTCGGTGAAAGCGAATTATTGGAGAGAGCACGGCCTGACGAGAGACGTTTGGCGCGGTTTTATTCGTTCACCGTGACCACGATCTCGCCTATAGCCTCGGTGAAAGCGAATTATTGGAGAGAGCACGGCCTGACGAGAGACGTTTGGCGCCGTTTTATTCGTTCACCGTGACCACGATCTCGCCTATTGCCTCGGTGAAAGCGAATTATTGGAGAGAGCACGGCCTGACGAGAGACGTTTGGCGCGGTTTTATTCGTTCACCGTGACCACGATCTCGCCTATTGCCTCGGTGAAAGCGAATTATTGGAGAGAGCACGGCCTGACGAGAGACGTTTGGCGCGGTTTTATTCGTTCACCGTGACCACGATCTCGCCTATTGCCTCGGTGAAAGCGAATTATTGGAGAGAGCACGGCCTGACGAGAGACGTTCGGCGCGGTTTTATTCGTTCACCGTGACCACGATCTCGCCTATTGCCTCGGTGAAAGCGAATTATTGGAGAGAGCACGGCCTGACGAGAGACGTTCGGCGCGGTTTTATTCGTTCACCGTGACCACGATCTCGGCTATTGCCTCGGTGAAAGCGAATTATTGGAGAGAGCACGGCCTAACGAGAGACGTTCGGCGCGGTTTTATTCGTTCACCGTGACCACGATCTCGGCTATTGCCTCGGTGAAAGCGAATTATTGGAGAGAGCACGGCCTGACGAGAGACGTTCGGCGCGGTTTTATTCGTTCACCGTGACCACGATCTCGCCTATTGCCTCGGTGAAAGCGAATTATTGGAGAGAGCACGGCCTGACGAGAGACGTTCGGCGCGGTTTTATTCGTTCACCGTGACCACGATCTCGGCTATTGCCTCGGTGAAAGCGAATTATTAGAGAGAGCACGGCCTGACGAGAGACGTTCGGCGCGGTTTTATTCGTTCACCGTGACCACGATCTCGCCTATTGCCTCGGTGAAAGCGAATTATTGGAGAGAGCACGGCGTGACGAGAGACGTTCGGCGCGGTTTTATTCGTTCACCGTGACCACGATCTCGGCTATTGCTTCGGTGAAAGCGAATTATTGGAGAGAGCACGGCCTGACGAGAGACGTTCGGCGCGGTTTTATTCGTTCACCGTGACCACGATCTCGCCTATTGCCTCGGTGAAAGCGAATTATTGGAGAGAGCACGGCCTGACGAGAGACGTTTGGCGCGGTTTTATTCGTTCACCGTGACCACGATCTCGCCTATTGCCTCGGTGAAAGCGAATTATTGGAGAGAGCACGGCCTGACGAGAGACGTTTGGCGCGGTTTTATTCGTTCACCGTGACCACGATCTCGCCTATTGCCTCGGTGAAAGCGAATTATTGGAGAGAGCACGGCCTGACGAGAGACGTTTGGCGCGGTTTTATTCGTTCACCGTGACCACGATCTCGCCTATTGCCTCGGTGAAAGCGAATTATTGGAGAGAGCACGGCCTGACGAGAGACGTTTGGCGCGGTTTTATTCGTTCACCGTGACCACGATCTCGCATATTGCCTCGGTGAAAGCGAATTATTGGAGAGAGCACGGCCTGACGAGAGACGTTTGGCGCGGTTTTATTCGTTCACCGTGACCACGATCTCGCCTATTGCCTCGGTGAAAGCGAATTATTGGAGAGAGCACGGCCTGACGAGAGACGTTTGGCGCGGTTTTATTCGTTCACCGTGACCACGATCTCGCCTATTGCCTCGGTGAAAGCGAATTATTGGAGAGAGCACGGCCTGACGAGAGACGTTTGGCGCGGTTTTATTCGTTCACCATGACCACGATCTCGCCTATTGCCTCGGTGAAAGCGAATTATTGGAGAGAGCACGGCCTGACGAGAGACGTTCGGCGCGGTTTTATTCGTTCACCGTTTCCACGATCTCGCCTATGGCCTCGGTGAAAGCGAATTATTGGAGAGAGCACGGCCTGACGAGAGACGTTTGGCGCCGTTTTATTCGTTCACCGTGACCACGATCTCGCCTATTGCCTCGGTGAAAGCGAATTATTGGAGAGAGCACGGCCTGACGAGAGACGTTTGGCGCCGTTTTATTCGTTCACCGTGACCACGATCTCGCCTATTGCCTCGGTGAAAGCGAAGTATTGGAGAGAGCACGGCCTGACGTGAGACGTTCGGCGCGGTTTTATTCGTTCACCATGACCACGATCTCGGCTATTGCCTCGGTGAAAGCGAATTATTGGAGAGAGCACGGCCTGACGAGAGACGTTCGGCGCCGTTTTATTCGTTCACCGTGACCACGATCTCAGCTATTGCCTCGGTGAAAGCGAATTATTGGAGAGAGCACGGCCTGACGAGAGACGTTCGGCGCGGTTTTATTCGTTCACCGTGACCACGATCTCGGCTGTTGCCTCGGTGAAAGCGAATTATTGGAGAGAGCACGGCCTGACGAGAGACGTTTGGCGCCGTTTTATTCGTTCACCGTGACCACGATCTCGCCTATTGCCTCGGTGAAAGCGAATTATTGGAGAGAGCACGGCCTGACGAGAGACGTTTGGCGCCGTTTTATTCGTTCACCGTGACCACGATCTCGCCTATTGCCTCGGTGAAAGCGAATTATTGGAGAGAGCACGGCCTGACGAGAGACGTTTGGCGCGGTTTTATTCGTTCACCGTGACCACGATCTCGCCTATTGCCTCGGTGAAAGCGAATTATTGGAGAGAGCACGGCCTGACGAGAGACGTTCGGCGCGGTTTTATTCGTTCACCGTGACCACGATCTCGCCTATTGCCTCGGTGAAAGCGAATTATTGGAGAGAGCACGGCCTGACGAGAGACGTTTGGCGCCGTTTTATTCGTTCACCGTGACCACGATCTCGCCTATTGCCTCGGTGAAAGCGAATTATTGGAGAGAGCACGGCCTGACGAGAGACGTTTGGCGCGGTTTTATGCGTTCACCGTGACCACGATCTCGCCTATTGCCTCGGTGAAAGCGAATTATTGGAGAGAGCACGGCCTGACGAGAGACGTTTGGCGCGGTTTTATTCGTTCACCGTGACCACGATCTCGCCTATTGCCTCGGTGAAAGCGAATTATTGGAGAGAGCACGGCCTGACGAGAGACGTTTGGCGCCGTTTTATTCGTTCACCGTGACCACGATCTCGCCTATTGCCTCGGTGAAAGCGAATTATTGGAGAGAGCACGGCCTGACGAGAGACGTTTGGCGCCGTTTTATTCGTTCACCGTGACCACGATCTCGCCTATTGCCTCGGTGAAAGCGAATTATTGGAGAGAGCGCGGCCTGACGAGAGACGTTTGGCGCGGTTTTATTCGTTCACCGTGACCACGATCTCTCCTATTGCCTCGGTGAAAGCGAATTATTGGAGAGAGCACGGCCTGACGAGAGACGTTTGGCGCGGTTTTATTCGTTCACCGTGACCACGATCTCGCCTATTGCCTCGGTGAAAGCGAATTATTGGAGAGAGCACGGCCTGACGAGAGACGTTTGGCGCCGTTTTATTCGTTCACCGTGATCACGATCTCGCCTATTGCCTCGGTGAAAGCGAATTATTGGAGAGAGCACGGCCTGACGAGAGACGTTCGGCGCGGTTTTATTCGTTCACCGTGACCACGATCTCGGCTATTGCCTCGGTGAAAGCGAATTATTGGAGAGAGCACGGCCTGACGAGAGACCTTTGGCGCGGTTTTATTCGTTCACCGTGACCACGATCTCGCCTATTGCCTCGGTGAAAGCGAATTATTGGAGAGAGCACGGCCTGACGAGAGACGTTTGGCGCGGTTTTATTCGTTCACCGTGACCACGATCTCGCCTATTGCCTCGGTGAAAGCGAATTATTGGAGAGAGCACGGCCTGACGAGAGACGTTTGGCGCCGTTTTATTCGTTCACCGTGACCACGATCTCGCCTATTGCCTCGGTGAAAGCGAATTATTGGAGAGAGCACGGCCTGACAAGAGACGTTCGGCGCGGTTTTATTCGTTCACCGTGACCACGATCTCGCCTATTGCCTCGGTGAAAGCGAATTATTGGAGAGAGCACGGCCTGACGAGAGACGTTTGGCGCCGTTTTATTCGTTCACCGTGACCACGATCTCGACTATTGCCTCGGTGAAAGCGAATTATTGGAGAGAGCACGGCCTGACGAGAGACGTTTGGCGCGGTTTTATTCGTTCACCGTGACCACGATCTCGCCTATTGCCTCGGTGAAAGCGAATTATTGGAGAGAGCACGGCCTGACGAGAGACGTTTGGCGACGTTTTATTCGTTCACCGTGACCACGATCTCGCCTATTGCCTCGGTGAAAGCGAATTATTGGAGAGAGCACGGCCTGACGAGAGACGTTTGGCGCGGTTTTATTCCTTCACCGTGACCACGATCTCGCCTATTGCCTCGGTGAAAGCGAATTATTGGAGAGAGCACGGCCTGACGAGAGACGTTTGGCGCGGTTTTATTCGTTCACCGTGACCACGATCTCGCCTATTGCCTCGGTGAAAGCGAATTATTGGAGAGAGCACGGCCTGACGAGAGACGTTTGGCGCCGTTTTATTCGTTCACCGTGACCACGATCTCGCCTATTGCCTCGGTGAAAGCGAATTATTGGAGAGAGCACGGCCTGACGAGAGACGTTCGGCGCGGTTTTATTCGTTCACCGTGACCACGATCTCGCCTATTGCCTCGGTGAAAGCGAATTATTGGAGAGAGCACGGCCTGACGAGAGACGTTTGGCGCGGTTTTATTCGTTCACCGTGACCACGATCTCGCCTATTGCCTCGGTGAAAGCGAATTATTGGAGAGAGCACGGCCTGACGAGAGACGTTTGGCGCGGTTTTATTCGTTCACCGTGACCACGATCTCGCCTATTGCCTCGGTGAAAGCGAATTATTGGAGAGAGCACGGCCTGACGAGAGACGTTTGGCGCCGTTTTATTCGTTCACCGTGACCA
This sequence comes from Ixodes scapularis, assembly GCF_016920785.2. Taxonomy (NCBI): domain Eukaryota; kingdom Metazoa; phylum Arthropoda; class Arachnida; order Ixodida; family Ixodidae; genus Ixodes; species Ixodes scapularis. The sequence goes on along the minus strand of NW_024610242.1, from coordinate 80,950 downwards.
CGATCTCGCCTATTGCCTCGGTGAAAGCGAATTATTGGAGAGAGCACGGCCTGACGAGAGACGTTCGGCGCGGTTTTATTCGTTCACCGTGACCACGATCTCGCCTATTGCCTCGGTGAAAGCGAATTATTGGAGAGAGCACGGCCTGACGAGAGACGTTTGGCGCCGTTTTATTCGTTCACCGTGACCACGATCTCGCCTATTGCCTCGGTGAAAGCGAATTATTGGAGAGAGCACGGCCTGACGAGAGACGTTTGGCGCGGTTTTATTCGTTCACCGTGACCACGATCTCGCCTATTGCCTCGGTGAAAGCGAATTATTGGAGAGAGCACGGCCTGACGAGAGACGTTTGGCGCCGTTTTATTCGTTCACCGTGACCACGATCTCGCCTATTGCCTCGGTGAAAGCGAATTATTGGAGAGCACGGCCTGACGAGAGACGTTTGGCGCGGTTTTATTCGTTCACCGTGACCACGATCTCGCCTATTGCCTCGGTGAAAGCGAATTATTGGAGAGAGCACGGCCTGACGAGAGACGTTTGGCGCCGTTTTATTCGTTCACCGTGACCACGATCTCGCCTATTGCCTCGGTGAAAGCGAATTATTGGAGAGAGCACGGCCTGACGAGAGACGTTTGGCGCGGTTTTATTCGTTCACCGTGACCACGATCTCGCCTATTGCCTCGGTGAAAGCGAATTATTGGAGAGAGCACGGCCTGACGAGAGACGTTCGGCGCGGTTTTATTCGTTCACCGTGACCACGATCTCGCCTTTGCCTCGGTGAAAGCGAATTATTGGAGAGAGCACGGCCTGACGAGAGACGTTTGGCGCCGTTTTATTCGTTCACCGTGACCACGATCTCGCCTATTGCCTCGGTGAAAGCGAATTATTGGAGAGAGCACGGCCTGACGAGAGACGTTCGGCGCGGTTTTATTCGTTCACCGTGACCACGATCTCGGCTATTGCCTCGGTGAAAGCGAATTATTGAAGAGAGCACGGCCTGACGAGAGACGTTCGGTGCGGTTTTATTCGTTCACCGTGACCACGATCTCGCCTATTGCCTCGGTGAAAGCGAATTATTGGAGAGAGCACGGCCTGACGAGAGACGTTTGGCGCCGTTTTATTCGTTCACCGTGACCACGATCTCGGCTATTGCCTCGGTGAAAGCGAATTATTGGAGAGAGCACGGCCTGACGAGAGACGTTCGGCGCGGTTTTATTCGTTCACCGTGACCACGATCTCGCCTATTGCCTCGGTGAAAGCGAATTATTGGAGAGAGCACGGCCTGACGAGAGACGTTTGGCGCCGTTTTATTCGTTCACCGTGACCACGATCTCGGCTATTGCCTCGGTGAAAGCGAATTATTGGAGAGAGCACGGCCTGACGAGAGACGTTTGGCGCCGTCTTATTCGTTCACCGTGACCACGATCTCGCCTATTGCCTCGGTGAAAGCGAATTATTGGAGAGAGCACGGCCTGACGAGAGACGTTCGGCGCGGTTTTATTCGTTCACCGTGACCACGATCTCGCCTATTGCCTCGGTGAAAGCGAATTATTGGAGAGAGCACGGCCTGACGAGAGACGTTTGGCGCCGTTTTATTCGTTCACCGTGACCACGATCTCGGCTATTGCCTCGGTGAAAGCGAATTATTGGAGAGAGCACGGCCTGACGAGAGACGTTTGGCGCCGTTTTATTCGTTCACCGTGACCACGATCTCGCATATTGCCTCGGTGAAAGCGAATTATTGGAGAGAGCACGGCCTGACGAGAGACGTTTGGCGCGGTTTTATTCGTTCACCGTGACCACGATCTCGCCTATTGCCTCGGTGAAAGCGAATTATTGGAGAGAGCACGGCCTGACGAGAGACGTTTGGCGCCGTTTTATTCGTTCACCGTGACCACGATCTCGCCTATTGCCTCGGTGAAAGCGAATTATTGGAGAGAGCACGGCCTGACGAGAGACGTTTGGCGCCGTCTTATTCGTTCACCGTGACCACGATCTCGGCTATTGCCTCGGTGAAAGCGAATTATTGGAGAGAGCACGGCCTGACGAGAGACGTTCGGCGCGGTTTTATTCGTTCACCGTGACCACGATCTCGCCTATTGCCTCGGTGAAAGCGAATTATTGGAGAGAGCACGGCCTGACGAGAGACGTTTGGCGCCGTTTTATTCGTTCACCGTGACCACGATCTCGGCTATTGCCTCGGTGAAAGCGAATTATTGGAGAGAGCACGGCCTGACGAGAGACGTTTGGCGCCGTCTTATTCGTTCACCGTGACCACGATCTCGCCTATTGCCTCGGTGAAAGCGAATTATTGGAGAGAGCACGGCCTGACGAGAGACGTTTGGCGCCGTCTTATTCGTTCACCGTGACCACGATCTCGCCTATTGCCTCGGTGAAAGCGAATTATTGGAGAGAGCACGGCCTGACGAGAGACGTTCGGCGCGGTTTTATTCGTTCACCGTGACCACGATCTCGCCTATTGCCTCGGTGAAAGCGAATTATTGGAGAGAGCACGGCCTGACGAGAGACGTTTGGCGCCGTCTTATTCGTTCACCGTGACCACGATCTCGGCTATTGCCTCGGTGAAAGCGAATTATTGGAGAGAGCACGGCCTGACGAGAGACGTTCGGCGCGGTTTTATTCGTTCACCGTGACCACGATCTCGCCTATTGCCTCGGTGAAAGCGAATTATTGGAGAGAGCACGGCCTGACGAGAGACGTTTGGCGCCGTTTTATTCGTTCACCGTGACCACGATCTCGGCTATTGCCTCGGTGAAAGCGAATTATTGGAGAGAGCACGGCCTGACGAGAGACGTTCGGCGCGGTTTTATTCGTTCACCGTGACCACGATCTCGGCTATTGCCTCGGTGAAAGCGAATTATTGGAGAGAGCACGGCCTGACGAGAGACGTTCGGCGCGGTTTTATTCGTTCACCGTGACCACGATCTCGGATATTGCCTCGGTGAAAGCGAATTATTGGAGAGAGCACGGCCTGACGGGAGACGTTTGGCGCCGTTTTAGTCGTTCACCGTGACCACGATCTCGGCTATTGCCTCGGTGAAAGCGAATTATTGGAGAGAGCACGGCCTGACGAGAGACGTTCGGCGCGGTTTTATTCGTTCACCGTGACCACGATCTCGGCTATTGCTTTGGTGAAAGCGAATTATTGGAGAGAGCACGGCCTGACGAGAGACGTTTGGCGCCGTTTTATTCGTTTACCGTGACCACGATCTCGCCTATTGCCTCGGTGAAAGCGAATTATTGGAGAGAGCACGGCCTGACGAGAGACGTTTGGCGCCGTTTTATTCGTTCACCGTGACCACGATCTCGCCTATTGCCTCGGTGAAAGCGAATTATTGGAGAGAGCACGGCCTGACGAGAGACGTTTGGCGCGGTTTTATTCGTTCACCGTGACCACGATCTCGCCTATTGCCTCGGTGAAAGCGAATTATTGGAGAGAGCACGGCCTGACGAGAGACGTTTGGCGCGGTTTTATTCGTTCACCGTGACCACGATCTCGCCTATTGCCTCGGTGAAAGCGAATTATTGGAGAGAGCACGGCCTGACGAGAGACGTTCGGCGCGGCTTTATTCGTTCACCGTGACCATGATCTCGCCTATTGCCTCGGTGAAAGCGAATTATTGGAGAGAGCACGGCCTGACGAGAGACGTTTGGCGCCGTTTTATTCGTTCACCGTGACCACGATCTCGCCTATTGCCTCGGTGAAAGCGAATTATTGGAGAGAGCACGGCCTGACGAGAGACGTTCGGCGCGGTTTTATTCGTTCACCGTGACCACGATCTCGCCTATTGCCTCGGTGAAAGCGAATTATTGGAGAGAGCACGGCCTGACGAGAGACGTTTGGCGCCGTTTTATTCGTTCACCGTGACCACGATCTCGGCTATTGCCTCGGTGAAAGCGAATTATTGGAGAGAGCACGGCCTGACGAGAGACGTTTGGCGCCGTCTTATTCGTTCACCGTGACCACGATCTCGCCTATTGCCTCGGTGAAAGCGAATTATTGGAGAGAGCACGGCCTGACGAGAGACGTTTGGCGCCGTCTTATTCGTTCACCGTGACCACGATCTCGCCTATTGCCTCGGTGAAAGCGAATTATTGGAGAGAGCACGGCCTGACGAGAGACGTTCGGCGCGGTTTTATTCGTTCACCGTGACCACGATCTCGCCTATTGCCTCGGTGAAAGCGAATTATTGGAGAGAGCACGGCCTGACGAGAGACGTTTGGCGCCGTCTTATTCGTTCACCGTGACCACGATCTCGGCTATTGCCTCGGTGAAAGCGAATTATTGGAGAGAGCACGGCCTGACGAGAGACGTTCGGCGCGGTTTTATTCGTTCACCGTGACCACGATCTCGCCTATTGCCTCGGTGAAAGCGAATTATTGGAGAGAGCACGGCCTGACGAGAGACGTTTGGCGCCGTTTTATTCGTTCACCGTGACCACGATCTCGGCTATTGCCTCGGTGAAAGCGAATTATTGGAGAGAGCACGGCCTGACGAGAGACGTTCGGCGCGGTTTTATTCGTTCACCGTGACCACGATCTCGGCTATTGCCTCGGTGAAAGCGAATTATTGGAGAGAGCACGGCCTGACGAGAGACGTTCGGCGCGGTTTTATTCGTTCACCGTGACCACGATCTCGGATATTGCCTCGGTGAAAGCGAATTATTGGAGAGAGCACGGCCTGACGGGAGACGTTTGGCGCCGTTTTAGTCGTTCACCGTGACCACGATCTCGGCTATTGCCTCGGTGAAAGCGAATTATTGGAGAGAGCACGGCCTGACGAGAGACGTTCGGCGCGGTTTTATTCGTTCACCGTGACCACGATCTCGGCTATTGCTTTGGTGAAAGCGAATTATTGGAGAGAGCACGGCCTGACGAGAGACGTTTGGCGCCGTTTTATTCGTTTACCGTGACCACGATCTCGCCTATTGCCTCGGTGAAAGCGAATTATTGGAGAGAGCACGGCCTGACGAGAGACGTTTGGCGCCGTTTTATTCGTTCACCGTGACCACGATCTCGCCTATTGCCTCGGTGAAAGCGAATTATTGGAGAGAGCACGGCCTGACGAGAGACGTTTGGCGCGGTTTTATTCGTTCACCGTGACCACGATCTCGCCTATTGCCTCGGTGAAAGCGAATTATTGGAGAGAGCACGGCCTGACGAGAGACGTTTGGCGCGGTTTTATTCGTTCACCGTGACCACGATCTCGCCTATTGCCTCGGTGAAAGCGAATTATTGGAGAGAGCACGGCCTGACGAGAGACGTTCGGCGCGGCTTTATTCGTTCACCGTGACCATGATCTCGCCTATTGCCTCGGTGAAAGCGAATTATTGGAGAGAGCACGGCCTGACGAGAGACGTTTGGCGCCGTTTTATTCGTTCACCGTGACCACGATCTCGCCTATTGCCTCGGTGAAAGCGAATTATTGGAGAGAGCACGGCCTGACGAGAGACGTTTGGCGCGGTTTTATTCGTTCACCGTGACCACGATCTCGCCTATTGCCTCGGTGAAAGCGAATTATTGGAGAGAGCACGGCCTGATGAGAGACGTTTGGCGCGGTTTTATTCGTTCACCGTGACCACGATCTCGCCTATTGCCTCGGTGAAAGCGAATTATTGGAGAGAGCACGGCCTGACGAGAGACGTTTGGCGCCGTTTTATTCGTTCACCGTGACCACGATCTCGCCTATTGCCTCGGTGAAAGCGAAATATTGGAGAGAGCACGGCCTGACGAGAGACGTTTGGCGCGGTTTTATTCGTTCACCGTGACCACGATCTCGCCTATTGCCTCGGTGAAAGCGAATTATTGGAGAGAGCACGGCCTGACGAGAGACGTTTGGCGCGGTTTTATTCGTTCACCGTGACCACGATCTCGCCTATTGCCTCGGTGAAAGCGAATTATTGGAGAGAGCACGGCCTGACGAGAGACGTTTGGCGCCGTTTTATTCGTTCACCGTGACCACGATCTCGCCTATTGCCTCGGTGAAAGCGAATTATTGGAGAGAGCACGGCCTGACGAGAGACGTTTAGCGCCGTTTTATTCGTTCACCGTGACCACGATCTCGGCTATTGCCTCGGTGAAAGCGAATTATTGGAGAGAGCACGGCCTGACGAGAGACGTTCGGCGCGGTTTTATTCGTTCACCGTGACCACGATCTCGCCTATTGCCTCGGTGAAAGCGAATTATTGGAGAGAGCACGGCCTGACGAGAGACGTTTGGCGCCGTTTTATTCGTTCACCGTGACCACGACCTCGGCTATTGCCTCGGTGAAAGCGAATTATTGGAGAGAGCACGGCCTGACGAGAGACGTTTGGCGCCGTTTTCTTCGTTCACCGTGACCACGATCTCGCCTATTGCCTCGGTGAAAGCGAATTATTGGAGAGAGCACGGCCTGACGAGAGACGTTTGGCGCCGTTTTATTCGTTCACCGTGACCACGATCTCGGCTATTGCCTCGGTGAAAGCGAATTATTGGAGAGAGCACGGCCTGACGAGAGACGTTCGGCGCGGTTTTATTCGTTCACCGTGACCACGATCTCGCCTATTGCCTCGGTGAAAGCGAATTATTGGAGAGAGCACGGCCTGACGAGAGACGTTTGGCGCCGTTTTATTCGTTCACCGTGACCACGATCTCGCCTATTGCCTCGGTGAAAGCGAATTATTGGAGAGAGCACGGCCTGACGAGAGACGTTCGGCGCGGTTTTATTCGTTCACCGTGACCACGATCTCGCCTATTGCCTCGGTGAAAGCGAATTATTGGAGAGAGCACGGCCTGACGAGAGACGTTTGGCGCCGTTTTATTCGTTCACCGTGACCACGATCTCGCCTATTGCCTCGGTGAAAGCGAATTATTGGAGAGAGCACGGCCTGACGAGAGACGTTTGGCGCGGTTTTATTCGTTCACCGTGACCACGATCTCGCCTATTGCCTCGGTGAAAGCGAATTATTGGAGAGAGCACGGCCTGACGAGAGACGTTTGGCGCGGTTTTATTCGTTCACCGTGACCACGATCTCGCCTATTGCCTCGGTGAAAGCGAATTATCGGAGAGAGCACGGCCTGACGAGAGACGTTTGGCGCCGTTTTATTCGTTCACCGTGACCACGATCTCGCCTATTGCCTCGGTGAAAGCGAATTATTGGAGAGAGCACGGCCTGACGAGAGACGTTTGGCGCCGTTTTATTCGTTCACCGTGACCACGATCTCGCCTATTGCCTCGGTGAAAGCGAATTATTGGAGAGAGCACGGCCTGACGAGAGACGTTTGGCGCCGTTTTATTCGTTCACCGTGACCACGATCTCGCCTATTGCCTCGGTGAAAGCGAATTATTGGAGAGAGCACGGCCTGACGAGAGACGTTTGGCGCGGTTTTATTCGTTCACCGTGACCACGATCTCGCCTATTGCCTCGGTGAAAGCGAATTATTGGAGAGAGCACGGCCTGACGAGAGACGTTTGGTGCCGTTTTATTCGTTCACCGTGACCACGATCTCGCCTATTGCCTCGGTGAAAGCGAATTATTAGAGAGAGCACGGCCTGACGAGAGACGTTTGGCGCGGTTTTATTCGTTCACCGTGACCACGATCTCGCCTATTGCCTCGGTGAAAGCGAATTATTGGAGAGAGCACGGCCTGACGAGAGACGTTTGGCGCTGTTTTATTCGTTCACCGTGACCACGATCTCGCTTATTGCCTCGGTGAAAGCGAATTATTGGAGAGAGCACGGCCTGACGAGAGACGTTTGGCGCCGTTTTATTCGTTCACCGTGACCACGATCTCGCCTATTGCCTCGGTGAAAGCGAAATATTGGAGAGAGCACGGCCTGACGAGAGACGTTCGGCGCGGTTTTATTCGTTCACCGTGGCCACGATCTCGCCTATTGCCTCGGTGAAAGCGAATTATTGGAGAGAGCACGGCCTGACGAGAGACGTTTGGCGCGGTTTTATTCGTTCACCGTGACCACGATCTCGCCTATTGCCTCGGTGAAAGCGAATTATTGGATAGAGCACGGCCTGACGAGAGACGTTTGGCGCGGTTTTATTCGTTCACCGTGACCACGATCTCGCCTATTGCCTCGGTGAAAGCGAATTATTGGAGAGAGCACGGCCTGACGAGAGACGTTTGGCGCGGTTTTATTCGTTCACCGTGACCACGATCTCGCCTATTGCCTCGCTGAAAGCGAATTATTGGAGAGAGCACGGCCTGACGAGAGACGTTTGGCGCCGTTTTATTCGTTCACCGTGACCACGATCTCGCCTATTGCCTCGGTGAAAGCGAATTATTGGAGAGAGCACGGCCTGACGAGAGACGTTTGGCGCCGTTTTATTCGTTCACCGTGACCACGATCTCGCCTATTGCCTCGGTGAAAGCGAATTATTGGAGAGAGCACGGCCTGACGAGAGACGTTTGGCGCCGTTTTATTCGTTCACCGTGACCACGATCTCGCCTATTGCCTCGGTGAAAGCGAATTATTGGAGAGAGCACGGCCTGACGAGAGACGTTTGGCTAGGTTTTATTCGTTCACCGTGACCACGATCTCGCCTATTGCCTCGGTGAAAGCGAATTATTGGAGAGAGCACGGCCTGACGAGAGACGTTTGGCGCCGTTTTATTCGTTCACCGTGACCACGATCTCGCCTATTGCCTCGGTGAAAGCGAATTATTGGAGAGAGCACGGCCTGACGAGAGACGTTTGGCGCGGTTTTATGCGTTCACCGTGACCACGATCTCGCCTATTGCCTCGGTGAAAGCGAATTATTGGAGAGAGCACGGCCTGACGAGAGAGGTTTGGCGCGGTTTTATTCGTTCACCGTGACCACGATCTCGCCTATTGCCGCGGTGAAAGCGAATTATCGGAGAGAGCACGGCCTGACGAGAGACGTTTGGCGCCGTTTTATTCGTTCACCGTGACCACGATCTCGCCTATTGCCTCGGTGAAAGCGAATTATTGGAGAGAGCACGGCCTGACGAGAGACGTTTGGCGCCGTTTTATTCGTTCACCGTGACCACGATCTCGCCTATTGCCTCGGTGAAAGCGAATTATTGGAGAGAGCACGGCCTGACGAGAGACGTTTGGCGCCGTTTTATTCGTTCACCGTGACCACGATCTCGCCTATTGCCTCGGTGAAAGCGAATTATTGGAGAGAGCACGGCCTGACGAGAGACGTTTGGCGCGGTTTTATTCGTTCACCGTGACCACGATCTCGCCTATTGCCTCGGTGAAAGCGAATTATTGGAGAGAGCACGGCCTGACGAGAGACGTTTGGTGCCGTTTTATTCGTTCACCGTGACCACGATCTCGCCTATTGCCTCGGTGAAAGCGAATTATTAGAGAGAGCACGGCCTGACGAGAGACGTTTGGCGCGGTTTTATTCGTTCACCGTGACCACGATCTCGCCTATTGCCTCGGTGAAAGCGAATTATTGGAGAGAGCACGGCCTGACGAGAGACGTTTGGCGCTGTTTTATTCGTTCACCGTGACCACGATCTCGCTTATTGCCTCGGTGAAAGCGAATTATTGGAGAGAGCACGGCCTGACGAGAGACGTTTGGCGCCGTTTTATTCGTTCACCGTGACCACGATCTCGCCTATTGCCTCGGTGAAAGCGAAATATTGGAGAGAGCACGGCCTGACGAGAGACGTTCGGCGCGGTTTTATTCGTTCACCGTGGCCACGATCTCGCCTATTGCCTCGGTGAAAGCGAATTATTGGAGAGAGCACGGCCTGACGAGAGACGTTTGGCGCCGTTTTATTCGTTCACCGTGACCACGATCTCGCCTATTGCCTCGGTGAAAGCGAATTATTGGAAAGAGCACGGCCTGACGAGAGACGTTCGGCGCGGTTTTATTCGTTCACCGTGACCACGATCTCGCCTATTGCCTCGGTGAAAGCGAATTATTGGAGAGAGCACGGCCTGACGAGAGACGTTTGGCGCCGTTTTATTCGTTCACCGTGACCACGATCTCGCCTATTGCCTCGGTGAAAGCGAATTATTGGAGAGAGCACGGCCTGACGAGAGACGTTTGGCGCGGTTTTATTCGTTCACCGTGACCACGATCTCGCCTATTGCCTCGGTGAAAGCGAATTATTTTAGAGAGCACGGCCTGACGAGAGACGTTTGGCGCGGTTTTATTCGTTCACCGTGACCACGATCTCGCCTATTGCCTCGGTGAAAGCGAATTATTGGAGAGAGCGCGGCCTGACGAGAGACGTTTGGCGCCGTTTTATTCGTTCACCGTGACCACGATCTCGCCTATTGCCTCGGTGAAAGCGAATTATTGGAGAGAGCACGGCCTGACGAGAGACGTTTGGCGCGGTTTTATTTGTTCACCGTGACCACGATCTCGCCTATTGCCTCGGTGAAAGCGAATTATTGGAGAGAGCACGGCCTGACGAGAGACGTTTGGCGCGGTTTTATTCGTTCACCGTGACCACGATCTCGCCTATTGCCTCGGCGAAAGCGAATTATTGGAGAGAGCACGGCCTGACGAGAGACGTTCGGCGCGGTTTTATTCGTTCACCGTGACCACGATCTCGCCTATTGCCTCGGTGAAAGCGAATTATTGGAGAGAGCACGGCCTGACGAGAGACGTTTGGCGCCGTTTTATTCTTTCACCGTGACCACGATCTCGCCTATTGCCTCTTTGAAAGCGAATTATTGGAGAGAGCACGGCCTGACGAGAGACGTTTGGCGCGGTTTTATTCGTTCACCGTGACCACGATCTCGCCTATTGCCTCGGTGAAAGCGAATTATTGGAGAGAGCACGGCCTGACGAGAGACGTTTGGCGCGGTTTTATTCGTTCACCGTGACCACGATCTCGCCTATTGCCTCGGTGAAAGCGAATTATTGGAGAGAGCACGGCCTGACGAGAGACGTTTGGCGCGGTTTTATTCGTTCACCGTGACCACGATCTCGGCTATTGCCTCGGTGAAAGCGAATTATTGGAGAGAGCACGGCCTCACGAGAGACGTTCGGCGCGGTTTTATTCGTTCACCGTGACCACGATCTCGCCTATTGCCTCGGTGAAAGCGAATTATTGGAGAGAGCACGGCCTGACGAGAGACGTTTGGCGCGGTTTTATTCGTTCACCGTGACCACGATCTCGCCTATTGCCTAGGTGAAAGCGAATTATTGGAGAGAGCACGGCCTGACGAGAGACGTTTGGCGCGGTTTTATTCGTTCACCGTGACCACGATCTCGCCTATTGCCTCGGTGAAAGCGAATTATTGGAGAGAGCACGGCCTGACGAGAGACGTTTGGCGCCGTTTTATTCGTTTACCGTGACCACGATCTCGCCTATTGCCTCGGTGAAAGCGAATTATTGGAGAGAGCACGGCCTGACGAGAGACGTTTGGCGCCGTTTTATTCGTTCACCGTGACCACGATCTCGCCTATTGCCTCGGTGAAAGCGAATTATTGGAGAGAGCACGGCCTGACGAGAGACGTTTGGCGCGGTTTTATTCGTTCACCGTGACCACGATCTCGCCTATTGCCTCGGTGAAAGCGAATTATTGGAGAGAGCACGGCCTGACGAGAGACGTTCGGCGCGGTTTTATTCGTTCACCGTGACCACGATCTCGCCTATTGCCTCGGTGAAAGCGAATTATTGGAGAGAGCACGGCCTGACGAGAGACGTTTGGCGCCGTTTTATTCTTTCACCGTGACCACGATCTCGCCTATTGCCTCTTTGAAAGCGAATTATTGGAGAGAGCACGGCCTGACGAGAGACGTTTGGCGCGGTTTTATTCGTTCACCGTGACCACGATCTCGCCTATTGCCTCGGTGAAAGCGAATTATTGGAGAGAGCACGGCCTGACGAGAGACGTTTGGCGCGGTTTTATTCGTTCACCGTGACCACGATCTCGCCTATTGCCTCGGTGAAAGCGAATTATTGGAGAGAGCACGGCCTGACGAGAGACGTTTGGCGCGGTTTTATTCGTTCACCGTGACCACGATCTCGGCTATTGCCTCGGTGAAAGCGAATTATTGGAGAGAGCACGGCCTGACGAGAGACGTTCGGCGCGGTTTTATTCGTTCACCGTGACCACGATCTCGCCTATTGCCTCGGTGAAAGCGAATTATTGGAGAGAGCACGGCCTGACGAGAGACGTTTGGCGCGGTTTTATTCGTTCACCGTGACCACGATCTCGCCTATTGCCTAGGTGAAAGCGAATTATTGGAGAGAGCACGGCCTGACGAGAGACGTTTGGCGCGGTTTTATTCGTTCACCGTGACCACGATCTCGCCTATTGCCTTGGTGAAAGCGAATTATTGGAGAGAGCACGGCCTGACGAGAGACGTTTGGCGCGGTTTTATTCGTTCACCGTGACCACGATCTCGCCTATTGCCTCGGTGAAAGCGAATTATTGGAGAGAGCACGGCCTGACGAGAGACGTTCGGCGCGGTTTTATTCGTTCACCGTGACCACGATCTCGCCTATTGCCTCGGTGAAAGCGAATTATTGGAGAGAGCACGGCCTGACGAGAGACGTTTGGCGCCGTTTTATTCGTTCACCGTGACCACGATCTCGCCTATTGCCTCGGTGAAAGCGAATTATTGGAGAGAGCACGGCCTGACGAGAGACGTTTGGCGCGGTTTTATTCGTTCACCGTGACCACGATCTCGCCTATTGCCTCGGTGAAAGCGAATTATTGGAGAGAGCACGGCCTGACGAGAGACGTTTGGCGCGGTTTTATTCGTTCACCGTGACCACGATCTCGCCTATTGCCTCGGTGAAAGCGAATTATTGGAGAGAGCACGGCCTGACGAGAGACGTTTGGCGCGGTTTTATTCGTTCACCGTGACCACGATCTCGGCTATTGCCTCGGTGAAAGCGAATTATTGGAGAGAGCACGGCCTGACGAGAGACGTTCGGCGCGGTTTTATTCGTTCACCGTGACCACGATCTCGGCTATTGCCTCGGTGAAAGCGAATTATTGGAGAGAGCACGGCCTGACGAGAGACGTTTGGCGCCGTTTTATTCGTTCACCGTGACCACGATCTCGGCTATTGCCTCGGTGAAAGCGAATTATTGGAGAGAGCACGGCCTGACGAGAGACGTTTGGCGCCGTTTTATTCGTTCACCGTGACCACGATCTCGGCTATTGCCTCGGTGAAAGCGAATTATTGGAGAGAGCACGGCCTGACGAGAGACGTTCGGCGCGGTTTTATTCGTTCACCGTGACCACGATCTCGGCTATTGCCTCGGTGAAAGCGAATTATTGGAGAGAGCACGGCCTGACGAGAGACGTTTGGCGCCGTTTTATTCGTTCACCGTGACCACGATCTCGGCTATTGCCTCGGTGAAAGCGAATTATTGGAGAGAGCACGGCATGACGAGAGACGTTCGGCGCGGTTTTATTCGTTCACCGTGACCACGATCTAGGCTATTGCCTCGGTGAAAGCGAATTATTGGAGAGAGCACGGCCTGACGAGAGACGTTCGGCGCCGTTTTATTCGTTCACCGTGACCACGATCTCGGCTATTGCCTCGGTGAAAGCGAATTATTGGAGAGAGTACGGCCTGACGAGAGACGTTTGGCGCCGTTTTATTCGTTCACCGTGACCACGATCTCGGCTATTGCCTCGGTGAAAGCGAATTATTGGAGAGAGCACGGCCTTACGAGAGACGTTCGGCGCGGTTTTATTCGTTCACCGTGACCACGATCTCGGCTATTGCCTCGGTGAAAGCGAATTATTGGAGAGAGCACGGCCTGACGAGAGACGTTTGGCGCCGTTTTATTCGTTCACCGTGACCACGATCTCGGCTATTGCCTCGGTGAAAGCGAATTATTGGAGAGAGCACGGCCTGACGAGAGACGTTTGGCGCCGTTTTAGTCGTTCACCGTGACCACGATCTCGGCTATTGCCTCGGTGAAAGCGAAATATTGGAGAGAGCACGACCTGACGAGAGACGTTCGGCGCGGTTTTATTCGTTCACCGTGACCACGATCTCGGCTATTGCCTCGGTGAAAGCGAATTATTGGAGAGAGCACGGCCTGACGAGAGACGTTTTGCGCCGTTTTATTCGTTCACCGTGACCACGATCTCGGCTATTGCCTCGGTGAAAGCGAATTATTGGAGAGAGCACGGCCTGACGAGAGACGTTTGGCGCCGTTATATTCGTTCACCGTGACCACGATCTCGGCTATTGCCTCGGTGAAAGCGAATTATTGGAGAGAGCACGGCCTGACGAGAGACGTTTGGCGCTGTTTTATTCGTTCACCGTGACCACGATCTCGCCTATTGCCTCGGTGAAAGCGAATTATTGGAGAGAGCACGGCCTGACGAGAGACGTTTGGCGCTGTTTTATTCGTTCACCGTGACCTCGATCTCGCTTATTGCCTCAGTGAAAGCGAATTATTGGAGAGAGCACGGCCTGACGAGAGACGTTTGGCGCCGTTTTATTCGTTCACCGTGACCACGATCTCGCCTATTGCCTCGGTGAAAGCGAATTATTGGAGAGAGCACGGCCTGACGAGAGACGTTTGGCGCTGTTTTATTCGTTCACCGTGACCTCGATCTCGCTTATTGCCTCAGTGAAAGCGAATTATTGGAGAGAGCACGGCCTGACGAGAGACGTTTGGCGCCGTTTTATTCGTTCACCGTGACCACGATCTCGCCTATTGCCTCGGTGAAAGCGAAATATTGGAGAGAGCACGGCCTGACGAGAGACGTTCGGCGCGGTTTTATTCGTTCACCGTGGCCACGATCTCGCCTATTGCCTCGGTGAAAGCGAATTATTGGAGAGAGCACGGCCTGACGAGAGACGTTTGGCGCCGTTTTATTCGTTCACCGTGACCACGATCTCGCCTATTGCCTCGGTGAAAGCGAATTATTGGAGAGAGCACGGCCTGACGAGAGACGTTTGGCGCGGTTTTATTCGTTCACCGTGACCACGATCTCGCCTATTGCCTCGGTGAAAGCGAATTATTGGAGAGAGCACGGCCTGACGAGAGACGTTTGGCGCCGTTTTATTCGTTCACCGTGACCACGATCTCGCCTATTGCCTCGGTGAAAGCGAATTATTGGAGAGAGCACGGCCTGACGAGAGACGTTTGGCGCGGTTTTATTTGTTCACCGTGACCACGATCTCGCCTATTGCCTCGGTGAAAGCGAATTATTGGAGAGAGCACGGCCTGACGAGAGACGTTTGGCGCGGTTTTATTCGTTCACCGTGACCACGATCTCGCCTATTGCCTCGGTGAAAGCGAATTATTGGAGAGAGCACGGCCTGACGAGAGACGTTCGGCGCGGTTTTATTCGTTCACCGTGACCACGATCTCGCCTATTGCCTCGGTGAAAGCGAATTATTGGAGAGAGCACGGCCTGACGAGAGACGTTTGGCGCCGTTTTATTCTTTCACCGTGACCACGATCTCGCCTATTGCCTCTTTGAAAGCGAATTATTGGAGAGAGCACGGCCTGACGAGAGACGTTTGGCGCGGTTTTATTCGTTCACCGTGACCACGATCTCGCCTATTGCCTCGGTGAAAGCGAATTATTGGAGAGAGCACGGCCTGACGAGAGACGTTTGGCGCGGTTTTATTCGTTCACCGTGACCACGATCTCGCCTATTGCCTCGGTGAAAGCGAATTATTGGAGAGAGCACGGCCTGACGAGAGACGTTTGGCGCGGTTTTATTCGTTCACCGTGACCACGATCTCGGCTATTGCCTCGGTGAAAGCGAATTATTGGAGAGAGCACGGCCTGACGAGAGACGTTCGGCGCGGTTTTATTCGTTCACCGTGACCACGATCTCGCCTATTGCCTCGGTGAAAGCGAATTATTGGAGAGAGCACGGCCTGACGAGAGACGTTTGGCGCGGTTTTATTCGTTCACCGTGACCACGATCTCGCCTATTGCCTAGGTGAAAGCGAATTATTGGAGAGAGCACGGCCTGACGAGAGACGTTTGGCGCGGTTTTATTCGTTCACCGTGACCACGATCTCGCCTATTGCCTTGGTGAAAGCGAATTATTGGAGAGAGCACGGCCTGACGAGAGACGTTTGGCGCGGTTTTATTCGTTCACCGTGACCACGATCTCGCCTATTGCCTCGGTGAAAGCGAATTATTGGAGAGAGCACGGCCTGACGAGAGACGTTCGGCGCGGTTTTATTCGTTCACCGTGACCACGATCTCGCCTATTGCCTCGGTGAAAGCGAGTTATTGGAGAGAGCACGGCCTGACGAGAGACGTTTGGTGCCGTTTTATTCGTTCACCGTGACCACGATCTCGCCTATTGCCTCGGTGAAAGCGAATTATTGGAGAGAGCACGGCCTGACGAGAGACGTTTGGCGCGGTTTTATTCGTTCACCGTGACCACGATCTCGCCTATTGCCTCGGTGAAAGCGAATTATTGGAGAGAGCACGGCCTGACGAGAGACGTTTGGCGCGGTTTTATTCGTTCACCGTGACCACGATCTCGCCTATTGCCTCGGTGAAAGCGAATTATTGGAGAGAGCACGGCCTGACGAGAGACGTTTGGCGCGGTTTTATTCGTTCACCGTGACCATGATCTCGGCTATTGCCTCGGTGAAAGCGAATTATTGGAGAGAGCACGGCCTGACCAGAGACGTTCGGCGCGGTTTTATTCGTTCACCGTGACCACGATCTAGGCTATTGCCTCGGTGAAAGCGAATTATTGGAGAGAGCACGGCCTGACGAGAGACGTTTGGCGCCGTTTTATTCGTTCACCGTGACCACGATCTCGGCTATTGCCTCGGTGAAAGCGAATTATTGGAGAGAGCACGGCCTGACGAGAGACGTTTGGCGCCGTTTTAGTCGTTCACCGTGACCACGATCTCGGCTATTGCCTCGGTGAAAGCGAATTATTGGAGAGAGCACGACCTGACGAGAGACGTTCGGCGCGGTTTTATTCGTTCACCGTGACCACGATCTCGGCTATTGCCTCGGTGAAAGCGAATTATTGGAGAGAGCATGGCCTGACGAGAGACGTTTTGCGCCGTTTTATTCGTTCACCGTGACCACAATCTCGGCTATTGCCTCGGTGAAAGCGAATTATTGGAGAGAGCACGGCCTGACGAGAGACGTTCGGCGCGGTTTTATTCGTTCACCGTGACCACGATCTAGGCTATTGCCTCGGTGAAAGCGAATTATTGGAGAGAGCACGGCCTGACGAGAGACGTTTGGCGCCGTTTTATTCGTTCACCGTGACCACGATCTCGCCTATTGCCTCGGTGAAAGCGAATTATTGGAGAGAGCACGGCCTGACGAGAGACGTTTGGCGCCGTTTTATTCGTTCACCGTGACCACGATCTCGGCTATTGCCTCGGTGAAAGCGAATTATTGGAGAGAGCACGGCCTGACGAGAGACGTTTGGCGCCGTTTTATTCGTTCACCGTGACCACGATCTCGGCTATTGCCTCGGTGAAAGCGAATTATTGGAGAGAGCACGGCCTGACGAGAGACGTTCGGCGCGGTTTTATTCGTTCACCGTGACCACGATCTCGGCTATTGCCTCGGTGAAAGCGAAATATTGGAGAGAGCACGGCCTGACGAGAGACGTTTGGCGCCGTTTTATTCGTTCACCGTGACCACGATCTCGGCTATTGCCTCGGTGAAAGCGAATTATTGGAGAGAGCACGGCATGACGAGAGACGTTCGGCGCGGTTTTATTCGTTCACCGTGACCACGATCTAGGCTATTGCCTCGGTGAAAGCGAATTATTGGAGAGAGCACGGCCTGACGAGAGACGTTTGGCGCCGTTTTATTCGTTCACCGTGACCACGATCTCGGCTATTGCCTCGGTGAAAGCGAATTATTGGAGAGAGTACGGCCTGACGAGAGACGTTTAGCGCCGTTTTATTCGTTCACCGTGACCACGATCTCGGCTATTGCCTCGGTGAAAGCGAATTATTGGAGAGAGCACGGCCTGACGAGAGACGTTCGGCGCGGTTTTATTCGTTCACCGTGACCACGATCTCGGCTATTGCCTCGGTGAAAGCGAATTATTGGAGAGAGCACGGCCTGACGAGAGACGTTTGGCGCCGTTTTATTCGTTCACCGTGACCACGATCTCGGCTATTGCCTCGGTGAAAGCGAATTATTGGAGAGAGCACGGCCTGACGAGAGACGTTTGGCGCCGTTTTAGTCGTTCACCGTGACCACGATCTCGGCTATTGCCTCGGTGAAAGCGAATTATTGGAGAGAGCACGACCTGACGAGAGACGTTCGGCGCGGTTTTATTCGTTCACCGTGACCACGATCTCGGCTATTGCCTCGGTGAAAGCGAATTATTGGAGAGAGCATGGCCTGACGAGAGACGTTTTGCGCCGTTTTATTCGTTCACCGTGACCACAATCTCGGCTATTGCCTCGGTGAAAGCGAATTATTGGAGAGAGCACGGCCTGACGAGAGACGTTTGGCGCCGTTATATTCGTTCACCGTGACCACGATCTCGGCTATTGCCTCGGTGAAAGCGAATTATTGGAGAGAGCACGGCCTGACGAGAGACGTTCGGCGCGGTTTTATTCGTTCACCGTGACCACGATCTCGGCTATTGCCTCGGTGAAAGCGAATTATTGGAGAGAGCACGGCCTGACGAGAGACGTTTGGCGCCGTTTTATTCGTTCACCGTGACCACGATCTCGGCTATTGCCTCGGTGAAAGCGAATTATTGGAGAGAGCACGGCCTGACGAGAGACGTTCGGCGCGGTTTTTTTTCGTTCACCGTGACCACGATCTCGGCTATTGCCTCGGTGAAAGCGAATTATCGGAGAGAGCACGGCCTGACGAGAGACGTTCGGCGCGGTTTTATTCGTTCACCGTGACCACGATCTCGGCTATTGCCTCGGTGAAAGCGAATTATTGGAGAGAGCACGGCCTGACGAGAGACGTTCGGCGCGGTTTTATTCGTTCACCGTGATCACGATCTCGGCTATTGCCTCGGTGAAAGCGAATTATTGGAGAGAGCACGGCCTGACGAGAGACGTTTGGCGCCGTTTTATTCGTTCACCGTGACCACGATCTCGGCTATTGCCTTGGTGAAAGCGAATTATTGGAGAGAGCACGGCCTGACGAGAGACGTTTGGCGCCGTTTTATTCGTTCACCGTGACCACGATCTCGACTATTGCCTCGGTGAAAGCGAATTATTGGAGAGAGCACGGCCTGACGAGAGACGTTCGGCGCGGTTTTATTCGTTCACCGTGACCACGATCTCGGCTATTGCCTCGGTGAAAGCGAATTATTGGAGAGAGCACGGCCTGACGAGAGACGTTTGGCGCCGTTTTATTCGTTCACCGTGACCACG
The DNA here is from genome assembly GCF_016920785.2 of Ixodes scapularis. Taxonomy (NCBI): domain Eukaryota; kingdom Metazoa; phylum Arthropoda; class Arachnida; order Ixodida; family Ixodidae; genus Ixodes; species Ixodes scapularis. The sequence goes on along the minus strand of NW_024610242.1, from coordinate 61,665 downwards.
ATCTCGGCTATTGCCTCGGTGAAAGCGAATTATTGGAGAGAGCACGGCCTGACGAGAGACGTTCGGCGCGGTTTTATTCGTTCACCGTCACCACGATCTCGGCTATTGCCTCGGTGAAAGCGAATTATTGGAGAGAGCACGGCCTGACGAGAGACGTTCGGCGCGGTTTTATTCGTTCACCGTGACCACGATCTCGGCTATTGCCTCGGTGAAAGCGAATTATTGGAGAGAGCACGGCCTGACGAGAGACGTTTGGCGCCGTTTTATTCGTTCACCGTGACCACGATCTCGGCTATTGCCTCGGTGAAAGCGAATTATTGGAGAGAGCACGGCCTGACGAGAGACGTTTGGCGCCGTTTTATTCGTTCACCGTGACCACGATCTCGGCTATTGCCCCGGTGAAAGCGAATTATTGGAGAGAGCACGGCCTGACGAGAGACGTTTGGCGCCGTTTTATTCGTTCACCGTGACCACGATCTCGGCTATTGCCTCGGTGAAAGCGAATTATTGGAGAGAGCACGGCCTGACGAGAGACGTTCGGCGCGGTTTTATTCGTTCACCGTGACCACGATCTCGGCTATTGCCTCGGTGAAAGCGAATTATTGGAGAGAGCACGGCCTGACGAGAGACGTTTGGCGCCGTTTTGTTCGTTCACCGTGACCACGATCTCGGCTATTGCCTCGGTGAAAGCGAATTATTGGAGAGAGTACGGCCTGACGAGAGACGTTTGGCGCCGTTTTATTCGTTCACCGTGACCACGATCTCGGCTATTGCCTCGGTGAAAGCGAATTATTGGAGAGAGCACGGCCTGACGAGAGACGTTCGGCGCCGTCTTATTCGTTCACCGTGACCACGATCTCGGCTATTGCCTCGGTGAAAGCGAATTATTGGAGAGAGTACGGCCTGACGAGAGACGTTTGGCGCCGTTTTATTCGTTCACCGTGACCACGATCTCGGCTATTGCCTCGGTGAAAGCGAATTATTGGAGAGAGCACGGCCTGACGAGAGACGTTTGGCGCCGTCTTATTCGTTCACCGTGACCACGATCTCGGCTATTGCCTCGGTGAAAGCGAATTATTGGAGAGAGTACGGCCTGACGAGAGACGTTTGGCGCCGTTTTATTCGTTCACCGTGACCACGATCTCGGCTATTGCCTCGGTGAAAGCGAATTATTGGAGAGAGCACGGCCTGACGAGAGACGTTTGGCGCCGTCTTATTCGTTCACCGTGACCACGATCTCGGCTATTGCCTCGGTGAAAGCGAATTATTGGAGAGAGCACGGCCTGACGAGAGACGTTTGGCGCCGTTTTATTCGTTCACCGTGACCACGATCTCGGCTATTGCCTCGGTGAAAGCGAATTATTGGAGAGAGCACGGCCTGACGAGAGACGTTTGGCGCCGTCTTATTCGTTCACCGTGACCACGATCTCGGCTATTGCCTCGGTGAAAGCGAATTATTGGAGAGAGTACGGCCTGACGAGAGACGTTTGGTGCCGTTTTATTCGTTCACCGTGACCACGATCTCGGCTATTGCCTCGGTGAAAGCGAATTATTGGAGAGAGCACGGCCTGACGAGAGACGTTTGGCGCCGTTTTATTCGTTCACCGTGACCACGATCTCGGCTATTGCCTCGGTGAAAGCGAATTATTGGAGAGAGCACGGCCTGACGAGAGACGTTTGGCGCCGTTTTATTCGTTCACCGTGACCACGATCTCGGCTATTGCCTCGGTGAAAGCGAATTATTGGAGAGAGCACGGCCTGACGAGAGACGTTTGGCGCCGTTTTATTCGTTCACCGTGACCACGATCTCGGCTATTGCCTCGGTGAAAGCGAATTATTGGAGAGAGCACGGCCTGACGAGAGACGTTTGGCGCCGTTTTATTCGTTCACCGTGACCACGATCTCGGCTATTGCCTCGGTGAAAGCGAATTATTGGAGAGAGCACGGCCTGACGAGAGACGTTTGGCGCCGTTTTATTCGTTCACCGTGACCACGATCTCGGCTATTGCCTCGGTGAAAGCGAATTATTGGAGAGAGCACGGCCTGAGGAGAGACGTTTGGCGCCGTTTTATTCGTTCACCGTGACCACGATCTCGGCTATTGCCTCGGTGAAAGCGAATTATTGGAGAGAGCACGGCCTGACGAGAGACGTTTGGAACCGTCTTATTCGTTCACCGTGACCACGATCTCGGCTATTGCCTCGGTGAAAGCGAATTATTGGAGAGAGCACGGCCTGACGAGAGACGTTTGGCGCCGTCTTATTCGTTCACCGTGACCACGATCTCGGCTATTGCCTCGGTGAAAGCGAATTATTGGAGAGAGCACGGCCTGACGAGAGACGTTTGGAACCGTCTTATTCGTTCACCGTGACCACGATCTCGGCTATTGCCTCGGTGAAAGCGAATTATTGGAGAGAGCACGGCCTGACGAGAGACGTTTGGCGCCGTTTTATTCGTTCACCGTGACCACGATCTCGGCTATTGCCTCGGTGAAAGCGAATTATTGGAGAGAGTACGGCCTGACGAGAGACGTTTGGCGCCGTCTTATTCGTTCACCGTGACCACGATCTCGGCTATTGCCTCGGTGAAAGCGAATTATTGGAGAGAGCACGGCCTGACGAGAGACGTTTGGAACCGTCTTATTCGTTCACCGTGACCACGATCTCGGCTATTGCCTCGGTGAAAGCGAATTATTGGAGAGAGCACGGCCTGACGAGAGACGTTTGGCGCCGTTTTATTCGTTCACCGTGACCACGATCTCGGCTATTGCCTCGGTGAAAGCGAATTATTGGAGAGAGCACGGCCTGACGAGAGACGTTTGGAACCGTCTTATTCGTTCACCGTGACCACGATCTCGGCTATTGCCTCGGTGAAAGCGAATTATTGGAGAGAGCACGGCCTGACGAGAGACGTTTGGCGCCGTCTTATTCGTTCACCGTGACCACGATCTCGGCTATTGCCTCGGTGAAAGCGAATTATTGGAGAGAGCACGGCCTGACGAGAGACGTTTGGCGCCGTCTTATTCGTTCACCGTGACCACGATCTCGGCTATTGCCTCGGTGAAAGCGAATTATTGGAGAGAGCACGGCCTGACGAGAGACGTTTGGCGCCGTTTTATTCGTTCACCGTGACCACGATCTCGGCTATTGCCTCGGTGAAAGCGAATTATTGGAGAGAGCACGGCCTGACGAGAGACGTTTGGAACCGTTTTATTCGTTCACCGTGACCACGATCTCGGCTATTGCCTCGGTGAAAGCGAATTATTGGAGAGAGCACGGCCTGACGAGAGACGTTTGGCGCCGTCTTATTCGTTCACCTCGACCACGATCTCGGCTATTGCCTCGGTGAAAGCGAATTATTGGAGAGAGCACGGCCTGACGAGAGACGTTTGGCGCCGTCTTATTCGTTCACCGTGACCACGATCTCGGCTATTGCCTCGGTGAAAGCGAATTATTGGAGAGAGCACGGCCTGACGAGAGACGTTTGGCGCCGTTTTATTCGTTCACCGTGACCACGATCTCGGCTATTGCCTCGGTGAAAGCGAATTATTGGAGAGAGCACGGCCTGACGAGAGACGTTTGGAACCGTCTTATTCGTTCACCGTGACCACGATCTCGGCTATTGCCTCGGTGAAAGCGAATTATTGGAGAGAGCACGGCCTGACGAGAGACGTTTGGCGCCGTCTTATTCGTTCACCGTGACCACGATCTCGGCTATTGCCTCGGTGAAAGCGAATTATTGGAGAGAGCACGGCCTGACGAGAGACGTTTGGCGCCGTCTTATTCGTTCACCGTGACCACGATCTCGGCTATTGCCTCGGTGAAAGCGAATTATTGGAGAGAGCACGGCCTGACGAGAGACGTTTGGCGCCGTTTTATTCGTTCACCGTGACCACGATCTCGGCTATTGCCTCGGTGAAAGCGAATTATTGGAGAGAGCACGGCCTGACGAGAGACGTTTGGAACCGTCTTATTCGTTCACCGTGACCACGATCTCGGCTATTGCCTCGGTGAAAGCGAATTATTGGAGAGAGCACGGCCTGACGAGAGACGTTTGGCGCCGTCTTATTCGTTCACCGTGACCACGATCTCGGCTATTGCCTCGGTGAAAGCGAATTATTGGAGAGAGCACGGCCTGACGAGAGACGTTTGGCGCCGTCTTATTCGTTCACCGTGACCACGATCTCGGCTATTGCCTCGGTGAAAGCGAATTATTGGAGAGAGTACGGCCTGACGAGAGGCGTTTGGCGCCGTTTTATTCGTTCACCGTGACCACGATCTCGGCTATTGCCTCGGTGAAAGCGAATTATTGGAGAGAGCACGGCCTGACGAGAGACGTTTGGCGCCGTTTTATTCGTTCACCGTGACCACGATCTCGGCTATTGCCTCGGTGAAAGCGAATTATTGGAGAGAGCACGGCCTGACGAGAGACGTTTGGCGCCGTTTTATTCGTTCACCGTGACCACGATCTCGGCTATTGCCTCGGTGAAAGCGAATTATTGGAGAGAGCACGGCCTGACGAGAGACGTTTGGCGCCGTTTTATTCGTTCACCGTGACCACGATCTCGGCTATTGCCTCGGTGAAAGCGAATTATTGGAGAGAGCACGGCCTGACGAGAGACGTTTGGCGCCGTTTTATTCGTTCACCGTGACCACGATCTCGGCTATTGCCTCGGTGAAAGCGAATTATTGGAGAGAGCACGGCCTGACGAGAGACGTTTGGCGCCGTTTTATTCGTTCACCGTGACCACGATCTCGGCTATTGCCTCGGTGAAAGCGAATTATTGGAGAGAGCACGGCCTGACGAGAGACGTTTGGCGCCGTTTTATTCGTTCACCGTGACCACGATCTCGGCTATTGCCTCGGTGAAAGCGAATTATTGGAGAGAGCACGGCCTGACGAGAGACGTTTGGCGCCGTCTTATTCGTTCACCGTGACCACGATCTCGGCTATTGCCTCGGTGAAAGCGAATTATTGGAGAGAGCACGGCCTGACGAGAGACGTTTGGCGCCGTCTTATTCGTTCACCGTGACCACGATCTCGGCTATTGCCTCGGTGAAAGCGAATTATTGGAGAGAGCACGGCCTGACGAGAGACGTTTGGCGCCGTCTTATTCGTTCACCGTGACCACGATCTCGGCTATTGCCTCGGTGAAAGCGAAATATTGGAGAGAGTACGGCCTGACGAGAGACGTTTGGCGCCGTTTTATTCGTTCACCGTGACCACGATCTCGGCCATTGCCTCGGTGAAAGCGAATTATTGGAGAGAGCACGGCCTGACGAGAGACGTTTGGCGCCGTTTTATTCGTTCACCGTGACCACGATCTCGGCTATTGCCTCGGTGAAAGCGAATTATTGGAGAGAGCACGGCCTGACGAGAGACGTTTGGCGCCGTCTTATTCGTTCACCGTGACCACGATCTCGGCTATTGCCTCGGTGAAAGCGAATTATTGGAGAGAGCACGGCCTGACGAGAGACGTTCGGCGCCGTCTTATTCGTTCACCGTGACCACGATCTCGGCTATTGCCTCGGTGAAAGCGAATTATTGGAGAGAGTACGGCCTGACGAGAGACGTTTGGCGCCGTTTTATTCGTTCACCGTGACCACGATCTCGGCTATTGCCTCGGTGAAAGCGAATTATTGGAGAGAGCACGGCCTGACGAGAGACGTTTGGCGCCGTCTTATTCGTTCACCGTGACCACGATCTCGGCTATTGCCTCGGTGAAAGCGAATTATTGGAGAGAGTACGGCCTGACGAGAGACGTTTGGCGCCGTTTTATTCGTTCACCGTGACCACGATCTCGGCTATTGCCTCGGTGAAAGCGAATTATTGGAGAGAGCACGGCCTGACGAGAGACGTTTGGCGCCGTCTTATTCGTTCACCGTGACCACGATCTCGGCTATTGCCTCGGTGAAAGCGAATTATTGGAGAGAGCACGGCCTGACGAGAGACGTTTGGCGCCGTTTTATTCGTTCACCGTGACCACGATCTCGGCTATTGCCTCGGTGAAAGCGAATTATTGGAGAGAGCACGGCCTGACGAGAGACGTTCGGCGCGGTTTTATTCGTTCACCGTGACCACGATCTCGGCTATTGCCTCGGTGAAAGCGAATTATTGGAGAGAGCACGGCCTGACGAGAGACGTTTTGCGCCGTTTTATTCGTTCACCGTGACCACGATCTCGGCTATTGCCTCGGTGAAAGCGAATTATTGGAGAGAGCACGGCCTGACGAGAGACGTTTGGCGCCGTTATATTCGTTCACCGTGACCACGATCTCGGCTATTGCCTCGGTGAAAGCGAATTATTGGAGAGAGCACGGCCTGACGAGAGACGTTCGGCGCGGTTTTATTCGTTCACCGTGACCACGATCTCGGCTATTGCCTCGGTGAAAGCGAATTATTGGAGAGAGCACGGCCTGACGAGAGACGTTTGGCGCCGTTTTATTCGTTCACCGTGACCACGATCTCGGCTATTGCCTCGGTGAAAGCGAATTATTGGAGAGAGCACGGCCTGACGAGAGACGTTCGGCGCGGTTTTATTCGTTCACCGTGACCACGATCTCGGCTATTGCCTCGGTGAAAGCGAATTATTGGAGAGAGCACGGCCTGACGAGAGACGTTCGGCGCGGTTTTATTCGTTCACCGTGACCACGATCTCGGCTATTGCCTCGGTGAAAGCGAATTATTGGAGAGAGCACGGCCTGACGAAACGTTCGGCGCGGTTTTATTTGTTCACCGTGATCACGATCTCGGCTATTGCCTCGGTGAAAGCGAATTATTGGAGAGAGCACGGCCTGACGAGAGACGTTTGGCGCCGTTTTATTCGTTCACCGTGACCACGATCTCGGCTATTGCCTCGGTGAAAGCGAATTATTGGAGAGAGCACGGCCTGACGAGAGACGTTTGGCGCCGTTTTATTCGTTCACCGTGACCACGATCTCGGCTATTGCCTCGGTGAAAGCGAATTATTGGAGAGAGCACGGCCTGACGAGAGACGTTCGGCGCGGTTTTATTCGTTCACCGTGACCACGATCTCGGCTATTGCCTCGGTGAAAGCGAATTATTGGAGAGAGCACGGCCTGACGAGAGACGTTTGGCGCCGTTTTATTCGTTCACCGTGACCACGATCTCGGCTATTGCCTCGGTGAAAGCGAATTATTGGAGAGAGCACGGCCTGACGAGAGACGTTCGGCGCGGTTTTATTCGTTCACCGTCACCACGATCTCGGCTATTGCCTCGGTGAAAGCGAATTATTGGAGAGAGCACGGCCTGACGAGAGACGTTCGGCGCGGTTTTATTCGTTCACCGTGACCACGATCTCGGCTATTGCCTCGGTGAAAGCGAATTATTGTAGAGAGCACGGCCTGACGAGAGACGTTTGGCGCCGTTTTATTCGTTCACCGTGACCACGATCTCGGCTATTGCCTCGGTGAAAGCGAATTATTGGAGAGAGCACGGCCTGACGAGAGACGTTTGGCGCCGTTTTATTCGTTCACCGTGACCACGATCTCGGCTATTGCCTCGGTGAAAGCGAATTATTGGAGAGAGCACGGCCTGACGAGAGACGTTTGGCGCCGTTTTATTCGTTCACCGTGACCACGATCTCGGCTATTGCCTCGGTGAAAGCGAATTATTGGAGAGAGCACGGCCTGACGAGAGACGTTTGGCGCCGTTTTATTCGTTCACCGTGACCACGATCTCGGCTATTGCCTCGGTGAAAGCGAATTATTGGAGAGAGCACGGCCTGACGAGAGACGTTCGGCGCGGTTTTATTCGTTCACCGTGACCACGATCTAGGCTATTGCCTCGGTGAAAGCGAATTATTGGAGAGAGCACGGCCTGACGAGAGACGTTTGGCGCCGTTTTATTCGTTCACCGTGACCACGATCTCGGCTATTGCCTCGGTGAAAGCGAATTATTGGAGAGAGTACGGCCTGACGAGAGACGTTTGGCGCCGTTTTATTCGTTCACCGTGACCACGATCTCGGCTATTGCCTCGGTGAAAGCGAATTATTGGAGAGAGCACGGCCTGACGAGAGACGTTCGGCGCGGTTTTATTCGTTCACCGTGACCACGATCTCGGCTATTGCCTCGGTGAAAGCGAATTATTGGAGAGAGCACGGCCTGACGAGAGACGTTTGGCGCCGTTTTATTCGTTCACCGTGACCACGATCTCGGCTATTGCCTCGGTGAAAGCGAATTATTGGAGAGAGCACGGCCTGACGAGAGACGTTTGGCGCCGTTTTATTCGTTCACCGTGACCACGATCTCGGCTATTGCCTCGGTGAAAGCGAATTATTGGAGAGAGCACGACCTGACGAGAGACATTCGGCGCGGTTTTATTCGTTCACCGTGACCACGATCTCGGCTATTGCCTCGGTGAAAGCGAATTATTGGAGAGAGCACGGCCTGACGAGAGACGTTTTGCGCCGTTTTATTCGTTCACCGTGACCACGATCTCGGCTATTGCCTCGGTGAAAGCGAATTATTGGAGAGAGCACGGCCTGACGAGAGACGTTTGGCGCCGTTATATTCGTTCACCGTGACCACGATCTCGGCTATTGCCTCGGTGAAAGCGAATTATTGGAGAGAGCACGGCCTGACGAGAGACGTTCGGCGCGGTTTTATTCGTTCACCGTGACCACGATCTCGGCTATTGCCTCGGTGAAAGCGAATTATTGGAGAGAGCACGGCCTGACGAGAGACGTTTGGCGCCGTTTTATTCGTTCACCGTGACCACGATCTCGGCTATTGCCTCGGTGAAAGCGAATTATTGGAGAGAGCACGGCCTGACGAGAGACGTTCGGCGCGGTTTTATTCGTTCACCGTGACCACGATCTCGGCTATTGCCTCGGTGAAAGCGAATTATCGGAGAGAGCACGGCCTGACGAGAGACGTTCGGCGCGGTTTTATTCGTTCACCGTGACCACGATCTCGGCTATTGCCTCGGTGAAAGCGAATTATTGGAGAGAGCACGGCCTGACGAGAGACGTTCGGCGCGGTTTTATTCGTTCACCGTGATCACGATCTCGGCTATTGCCTCGGTGAAAGCGAATTATTGGAGAGAGCACGGCCTGACGAGAGACGTTTGGCGCCGTTTTATTCGTTCACCGTGACCACGATCTCGGCTATTGCCTCGGTGAAAGCGAATTATTGGAGAGAGCACGGCCTGACGAGAGACGTTTGGCGCCGTTTTATTCGTTCACCGTGACCACGATCTCGGCTATTGCCTCGGTGAAAGCGAATTATTGGAGAGAGCACGGCCTGACGAGAGACGTTCGGCGCGGTTTTATTCGTTCACCGTGACCACGATCTCGGCTATTGCCTCGGTGAAAGCGAATTATTGGAGAGAGCACGGCCTGACGAGAGACGTTTGGCGCCGTTTTATTCGTTCACCGTGACCACGATCTCGGCTATTGCCTCGGTGAAAGCGAATTATTGGAGAGAGCACGGCCTGACGAGAGACGTTCGGCGCGGTTTTATTCGTTCACCGTCACCACGATCTCGGCTATTGCCTCGGTGAAAGCGAATTATTGGAGAGAGCACGGCCTGACGAGAGACGTTCGGCGCGGTTTTATTCGTTCACCGTGACCACGATCTCGGCTATTGCCTCGGTGAAAGCGAATTATTGGAGAGAGCACGGCCTGACGAGAGACGTTTGGCGCCGTTTTATTCGTTCACCGTGACCACGATCTCGGCTATTGCCTCGGTGAAAGCGAATTATTGGAGAGAGCACGGCCTGACGAGAGACGTTTGGCGCCGTTTTATTCGTTCACCGTGACCACGATCTCGGCTATTGCCTCGGTGAAAGCGAATTATTGGAGAGAGCACGGCCTGACGAGAGACGTTTGGCGCCGTTTTATTCGTTCACCGTGACCACGATCTCGGCTATTGCCTCGGTGAAAGCGAATTATTGGAGAGAGCACGGCCTGACGAGAGACGTTCGGCGCGGTTTTATTCGTTCACCGTGACCACGATCTCGGCTATTGCCTCGGTGAAAGCGAATTATTGGAGAGAGCACGGCCTGACGAGAGACGTTTGGCGCCGTTTTATTCGTTCACCGTGACCACGATCTCGGCTATTGCCTCGGTGAAAGCGAATTATTGGAGAGAGTACGGCCTGACGAGAGACGTTTGGCGCCGTTTTATTCGTTCACCGTGACCACGATCTCGGCTATTGCCTCGGTGAAAGCGAATTATTGGAGAGAGCACGGCCTGACGAGAGACGTTCGGCGCGGTTTTATTCGTTCACCGTGACCACGATCTCGGCTATTGCCTCGGTGAAAGCGAATTATGGGAGAGAGCACGGCCTGACGAGAGACGTTTGGCGCCGTCTTATTCGTTCACCGTGACCACGATCTCGGCTATTGCCTCGGTGAAAGCGAATTATTGGAGAGAGCACGGCCTGACGAGAGACGTTTGGCGCCGTTTTATTCGTTCACCGTGACCACGATCTCGGCTATTGCCTCGGTGAAAGCAAATTATTGGAGAGAGCACGGCCTGACGAGAGACGTTCGGCGCGGTTTTATTCGTTCACCGTGACCACGATCTCGGCTATTGCCTCGGTGAAAGCGAATTATTGGAGAGAGCACGGCCTGACGAGAGACGTTTTGCGCCGTTTTATTCGTTCACCGTGACCACGATCTCGGCTATTGCCTCGGTGAAAGCGAATTATTGGAGAGAGCACGGCCTGACGAGAGACGTTTGGCGCCGTTATATTCGTTCACCGTGACCACGATCTCGGCTATTGCCTCGGTGAAAGCGAATTATTGGAGAGAGCACGGCCTGACGAGAGACGTTCGGCGCGGTTTTATTCGTTCACCGTGACCACGATCTCGGCTATTGCCTCGGTGAAAGCGAATTATTGGAGAGAGCACGGCCTGACGAGAGACGTTTGGCGCCGTTTTATTCGTTCACCGTGACCACGATCTCGGCTATTGCCTCGGTGAAAGCGAATTATTGGAGAGAGCACGGCCTGACGAGAGACGTTCGGCGCGGTTTTATTCGTTCACCGTGACCACGATCTCGGCTATTGCCTCGGTGAAAGCGAATTATTGGAGAGAGCACGGCCTGACGAGAGACGTTCGGTGCGGTTTTATTCGTTCACCGTGACCACGATCTCGGCTATTGCCTCGGTGAAAGCAAATTATTGGAGAGAGCACGGCCTGACGAAACGTTCGGCGCGGTTTTATTCGTTCACCGTGATCACGATCTCGGCTATTGCCTCGGTGAAAGCGAATTATTGGAGAGAGCACGGCCTGACGAGAGACGTTTGGCGCCGTTTTATTCGTTCACCGTGACCACGATCTCGGCTATTGCCTCGGTGAAAGCGAATTATTGGAGAGAGCACGGCCTGACGAGAGACGTTTGGCGCCGTTTTATTCGTTCACCGTGACCACGATCTCGGCTATTGCCTCGGTGAAAGCGAATTATTGGAGAGAGCACGGCCTGACGAGAGACGTTCGGCGCGGTTTTATTCGTTCACCGTGACCACGATCTCGGCTATTGCCTCGGTGAAAGCGAATTATTGGAGAGAGCACGGCCTGACGAGAGACGTTTGGCGCCGTTTTATTCGTTCACCGTGACCACGATCTCGGCTATTGCCTCGGTAAAAGCGAATTATTGGAGAGAGCACGGCCTGACGAGAGACGTTCGGCGCGGTTTTATTCGTTCACCGTGACCACGATCTCGGCTATTGCCTCGGTGAAAGCGAATTATTGGAGAGAGCACGGCCTGACGAGAGACGTTTGGCGCCGTCTTATTCGTTCACCGTGACCACGATCTCGGCTATTGCCTCGGTGAAAGCGAATTATTGGAGAGAGCACGGCCTGACGAGAGACGTTTGGCGCCGTTTTATTCGTTCACCGTGACCACGATCTCGGCTATTGCCTCGGTGAAAGCGAATTATTGGAGAGAGCACGGCCTGACGAGAGACGTTCGGCGCGGTTTTATTCGTTCACCGTGACCACGATCTCGGCTATTGCCTCGGTGAAAGCGAATTATTGGAGAGAGCACGGCCTGACGAGAGACGTTTTGCGCCGTTTTATTCGTTCACCGTGACCACGATCTCGGCTATTGCCTCGGTGAAAGCGAATTATTGGAGAGAGCACGGCCTGACGAGAGACGTTTGGCGCCGTTATATTCGTTCACCGTGACCACGATCTCGGCTATTGCCTCGGTGAAAGCGAATTATTGGAGAGAGCACGGCCTGACGAGAGACGTTCGGCGCGGTTTTATTCGTTCACCGTGACCACGATCTCGGCTATTGCCTCGGTGAAAGCGAATTATTGGAGAGAGCACGGCCTGACGAGAGACGTTTGGCGCCGTTTTATTCGTTCACCGTGACCACGATCTCGGCTATTGCCTCGGTGAAAGCGAATTATTGGAGAGAGCACGGCCTGACGAGAGACGTTCGGCGCGGTTTTATTCGTTCACCGTGACCACGATCTCGGCTATTGCCTCGGTGAAAGCGAATTATTGGAGAGAGCACGGCCTGACGAGAGACGTTCGGCGCGGTTTTATTCGTTCACCGTGACCACGATCTCGGCTATTGCCTCGGTGAAAGCGAATTATTGGAGAGAGCACGGCCTGACGAGAGACGTTTGGCGCCGTTTTATTCGTTCACCGTGACCACGATCTCGGCTATTGCCTCGGTGAAAGCGAATTATTGGAGAGAGCACGGCCTGACGAGAGACGTTTGGCGCCGTTTTATTCGTTCACCGTGACCACGATCTCGGCTATTGCCTCGGTGAAAGCGAATTATTGGAGAGAGCACGGCCTGACGAGAGACGTTCGGCGCGGTTTTATTCGTTCACCGTGACCACGATCTCGGCTATTGCCTCGGTGAAAGCGAATTATTGGAGAGAGCACGGCCTGACGAGAGACGTTTGGCGCCGTTTTATTCGTTCACCGTGACCACGATCTCGGCTATTGCCTCGGTGAAAGCGAATTATTGGAGAGAGCACGGCCTGACGAGAGACGTTCGGCGCGGTTTTATTCGTTCACCGTCACCACGATCTCGGCTATTGCCTCGGTGAAAGCGAATTATTGGAGAGAGCACGGCCTGACGAGAGACGTTCGGCGCGGTTTTATTCGTTCACCGTGACCACGATCTCGGCTATTGCCTCGGTGAAAGCGAATTATTGGAGAGAGCACGGCCTGACGAGAGACGTTTGGCGCCGTTTTATTCGTTCACCGTGACCACGATCTCGGCTATTGCCTCGGTGAAAGCGAATTATTGGAGAGAGCACGGCCTGACGAGAGACGTTTGGCGCCGTTTTATTCGTTCACCGTGACCACGATCTCGGCTATTGCCTCGGTGAAAGCGAATTATTGGAGAGAGCACGGCCTGACGAGAGACGTTTGGCGCCGTTTTATTCGTTCACCGTGACCACGATCTCGGCTATTGCCTCGGTGAAAGCGAATTATTGGAGAGAGCACGGCCTGACGAGAGACGTTTGGCGCCGTTTTATTCGTTCACCGTGACCACGATCTCGGCTATTGCCTCGGTGAAAGCGGATTATTGGAGAGAGCACGGCCTGACGAGAGACGTTTGGCGCCGTTTTATTCGTTCACCGTGACCACGATCTCGGCTATTGCCTCGGTGAAAGCGAATTATTGGAGAGAGCACGGCCTGACGAGAGACGTTTGGCGCCGTTTTATTCGTTCACCGTGACCACGATCTCGCATACTGCCTCGGTGAAAGCGAATTATTGGAGAGAGCACGGCCTGACGAGAGACGTTTAGCGCCGTTTTATTCGTTCACCGTGACCACGATCTCGGCCATTGCCTCGGTGAAAGCGAATTATTGGAGAGAGCACGGCCTGACGAGAGACGTTTGGCGCCGTTTTATTCGTTCACCGTAACCCCGATCTCGGCTATTGCCTCGGTGAAAGCGAATTATTGGAGAGAGCACGGCCTGACGAGAGACGTTTGGCGCCGTTTTATTCGTTCACCGTGACCACGATCTCGGCTATTGCCTCGGTGAAAGCGAATTATTGGAGAGAGCACGGCCTGACGAGAGACGTTTGGCGCCGTTTTATTCGTTCACCGTGACCACGATCTCGGCTATTGCCTCGGTGAAAGCGAATTATTGGAGAGAGCACGGCCTGACGAGAGACGTTTGGCGCCGTTTTATTCGTTCACCGTGACCACGATCTCGGCTATTGCCTCGGTGAAAGCGAATTATTGGAGAGAGCACGGCCTGACGAGAGACGTTTGGCGCCGTTTTATTCGTTCACCGTGACCACGATCTCGGCTATTGCCTCGGTGAAAGCGAATTATTGGAGAGAGCACGGCGTGACGAGAGACGTTTGGCGCCGTTTTATTCGTTCACCGTGACCACGATCTCGCCTATTGCCTCGGTGAAAGCGAATTATTGGAGAGAGCACGGCCTGACGAGAGACGTTTGGCGCCGTTTTATTCGTTCACCGTGACCACGATCTCGGCTATTGCCTCGGTGAAAGCGAATTATTGGAGAGAGCACGGCCTGACGAGAGACGTTTGGCGCCGTTTTATTCGTTCACCGTGACCACGATCTCGGCTATTGCCTCGGTGAAAGCGAATTATTGGAGAGAGCACGGCCTGACGAGAGACGTTCGGCGCGGTTTTATTCGTTCACCGTGACCATGATCTCGCCTATTGCCTCGGTGAAAGCGAATTATTGGAGAGAGCACGGCCTGACGAGAGACGTTTGGCGCCGTTTTATTCGTTCACCGTGACCACGATCTCGCCTATTGCCTCGGTGAAAGCGAATTATTGGAGAGAGCACGGCCTGACGAGAGACGTTTGGCGCCGTTTTATTCGTTCACCGTGACCACGATCTCGCCTATTGCCTCGGTGAAAGCGAATTATTGGAGAGAGCACGGCCTGACGAGAGACGTTTGGCGCCGTTTTATTCGTTCACCGTGACCACGATCTCGGCTATTGCCTCGGTGAAAGCGAATTATTGGAGAGAGCACGGCCTGACGAGAGACGTTCGGCGCGGTTTTATTCGTTCACCGCGACCACGATCTCGCCTATTGCCTCGGTGAAAGCGAATTATTGGAGAGAGCACGGCCTGACGAGAGACGTTTGGCGCCGTTTTATTCGTTCACCGTGACCACGATCTCGGCTA
Source organism: Ixodes scapularis (assembly GCF_016920785.2). Lineage (NCBI taxonomy): Eukaryota > Metazoa > Arthropoda > Arachnida > Ixodida > Ixodidae > Ixodes > Ixodes scapularis. The sequence goes on along the minus strand of NW_024610242.1, from coordinate 46,554 downwards.
TTGCCTCGGTGAAAGCGAATTATTGGAGAGAGCACGGCCTGACGAGAGACGTTTGGCGCCGTTTTATTCGTTCACCGTGACCACGATCTCGCATACTGCCTCGGTGAAAGCGAATTATTGGAGAGAGCACGGCCTGACGAGAGACGTTTAGCGCCGTTTTATTCGTTCACCGTGACCACGATCTCGGCCATTGCCTCGGTGAAAGCGAATTATTGGAGAGAGCACGGCCTGACGAGAGACGTTTGGCGCCGTTTTATTCGTTCACCGTGACCCCGATCTCGGTTATTGCCTCGGTGAAAGCGAATTATTGGAGAGAGCACGGCCTGACGAGAGACGTTTGGCGCCGTTTTATTCGTTCACCGTGACCACGATCTCGGCTATTGCCTCGGTGAAAGCGAATTATTGGAGAGAGCACGGCCTGACGAGAGACGTTTGGCGCCGTTTTATTCGTTCACCGTGACCACGATCTCGGCTATTGCCTCGGTGAAAGCGAATTATTGGAGAGAGCACGGCCTGACGAGAGACGTTTGGCGCCGTTTTATTCGTTCACCGTGACCACGATCTCGGCTATTGCCTCGGTGAAAGCGAATTATTGGAGAGAGCACGGCCTGACGAGAGACGTTTTGCGCCGTTTTATTCGTTCACCGTGACCACGATCTCGGCTATTGCCTCGGTGAAAGCGAATTATTGGAGAGAGCACGGCGTGACGAGAGACGTTTGGCGCCATTTTATTCGTTCACCGTGACCACGATCTCGCCTATTGCCTCGGTGAAAGCGAATTATTGGAGAGAGCACGGCCTGACGAGAGACGTTTGGCGCCGTTTTATTCGTTCACCGTGACCACGATCTCGGCTATTGCCTCGGTGAAAGCGAATTATTGGAGAGAGCACGGCCTGACGAGAGACGTTTGGCGCCGTTTTATTCGTTCACCGTGACCACGATCTCGCCTATTGCCTCGGTGAAAGCGAATTATTGGAGAGAGCACGGCCTGACGAGAGACGTTCGGCGCGGTTTTATTCGTTCACCGTGACCATGATCTCGCCTATTGCCTCGGTGAAAGCGAATTATTGGAGAGAGCACGGCCTGACGAGAGACGTTTGGCGCCGTTTTATTCGTTCACCGTGACCACGATCTCGCCTATTGCCTCGGTGAAAGCGAATTATTGGAGAGAGCACGGCCTGACGAGAGACGTTTGGCGCCGTTTTATTCGTTCACCGTGACCACGATCTCGCATACTGCCTCGGTGAAAGCGAATTATTGGAGAGAGCACGGCCTGACGAGAGACGTTTAGCGCCGTTTTATTCGTTCACCGTGACCACGATCTCGGCCATTGCCTCGGTGAAAGCGAATTATTGGAGAGAGCACGGCCTGACGAGAGACGTTTGGCGCCGTTTTATTCGTTCACCGTGACCCCGATCTCGGCTATTGCCTCGGTGAAAGCGAATTATTGGAGAGAGCACGGCCTGACGAGAGACGTTTGGCGCCGTTTTATTCGTTCACCGTGACCACGATCTCGGCTATTGCCTCGGTGAAAGCGAATTATTGGAGAGAGCACGGCCTGACGAGAGACGTTTGGCGCCGTTTTATTCGTTCACCGTGACCACGATCTCGGCTATTGCCTCGGTGAAAGCGAATCATTGGAGAGAGCACGGCCTGACGAGAGACGTTTGGCGCCGTTTTATTCGTTCACCGTGACCACGATCTCGGCTATTGCCTCGGTGAAAGCGAATTATTGGAGAGAGCACGGCCTGACGAGAGACGTTTGGCGCCGTTTTATTCGTTCACCGTGACCACGATCTCGGCTATTGCCTCGGTGAAAGCGAATTATTGGAGAGAGCACGGCGTGACGAGAGACGTTTGGCGCCGTTTTATTCGTTCACCGTGACCACGATCTCGCCTATTGCCTCGGTGAAAGCGAATTATTGGAGAGAGCACGGCCTGACGAGAGACGTTTGGCGCCGTTTTATTCGTTCACCGTGACCACGATCTCGGCTATTGCCTCGGTGAAAGCGAATTATTGGAGAGAGCACGGCCTGACGAGAGACGTTTGGCGCCGTTTTATTCGTTCACCGTGACCACGATCTCGGCTATTGCCTCGGTGAAAGCGAATTATTGGAGAGAGCACGGCCTGACGAGAGACGTTCGGAGCGGTTTTATTCGTTCACCGTGACCATGATCTCGCCTATTGCCTCGGTGAAAGCGAATTATTGGAGAGAGCACGGCCTGACGAGAGACGTTTGGCGCCGTTTTATTCGTTCACCGTGACCACGATCTCGCCTATTGCCTCGGTGAAAGCGAATTATTGGAGAGAGCACGGCCTGACGAGAGACGTTTGGCGCCGTTTTATTCGTTCACCGTGACCACGATCTCGCCTATTGCCTCGGTGAAAGCGAATTATTGGAGAGAGCACGGCCTGACGAGAGACGTTTGGCGCCGTTTTATTCGTTCACCGTGACCACGATCTCGGCTATTGCCTCGGTGAAAGCGAATTATTGGAGAGAGCACGGCCTGACGAGAGACGTTCGGCGCGGTTTTATTCGTTCACCGCGACCACGATCTCGCCTATTGCCTCGGTGAAAGCGAATTATTGGAGAGAGCACGGCCTGACGAGAGACGTTTGGCGCCGTTTTATTCGTTCACCGTGACCACGATCTCGGCTATTGCCTCGGTGAAAGCGAATTATTGGAGAGAGCACGGCCTGACGAGAGACGTTTGGCGCCGTTTTATTCGTTCACCGTGACCACGATCTCGCATACTGCCTCGGTGAAAGCGAATTATTGGAGAGAGCACGGCCTGACGAGAGACGTTTAGCGCCGTTTTATTCGTTCACCGTGACCACGATCTCGGCCATTGCCTCGGTGAAAGCGAATTATTGGAGAGAGCACGGCCTGACGAGAGACGTTTGGCGCCGTTTTATTCGTTCACCGTGACCCCGATCTCGGTTATTGCCTCGGTGAAAGCGAATTATTGGAGAGAGCACGGCCTGACGAGAGACGTTTGGCGCCGTTTTATTCGTTCACCGTGACCACGATCTCGGCTATTGCCTCGGTGAAAGCGAATTATTGGAGAGAGCACGGCCTGACGAGAGACGTTTGGCGCCGTTTTATTCGTTCACCGTGACCACGATCTCGGCTATTGCCTCGGTGAAAGCGAATTATTGGAGAGAGCACGGCCTGACGAGAGACGTTTGGCGCCGTTTTATTCGTTCACCGTGACCACGATCTCGGCTATTGCCTCGGTGAAAGCGAATTATTGGAGAGAGCACGGCCTGACGAGAGACGTTTTGCGCCGTTTTATTCGTTCACCGTGACCACGATCTCGGCTATTGCCTCGGTGAAAGCGAATTATTGGAGAGAGCACGGCGTGACGAGAGACGTTTGGCGCCATTTTATTCGTTCACCGTGACCACGATCTCGCCTATTGCCTCGGTGAAAGCGAATTATTGGAGAGAGCACGGCCTGACGAGAGACGTTTGGCGCCGTTTTATTCGTTCACCGTGACCACGATCTCGGCTATTGCCTCGGTGAAAGCGAATTATTGGAGAGAGCACGGCCTGACGAGAGACGTTTGGCGCCGTTTTATTCGTTCACCGTGACCACGATCTCGCCTATTGCCTCGGTGAAAGCGAATTATTGGAGAGAGCACGGCCTGACGAGAGACGTTCGGCGCGGTTTTATTCGTTCACCGTGACCATGATCTCGCCTATTGCCTCGGTGAAAGCGAATTATTGGAGAGAGCACGGCCTGACGAGAGACGTTTGGCGCCGTTTTATTCGTTCACCGTGACCACGATCTCGCCTATTGCCTCGGTGAAAGCGAATTATTGGAGAGAGCACGGCCTGACGAGAGACGTTTGGCGCCGTTTTATTCGTTCACCGTGACCACGATCTCGCCTATTGCCTCGGTGAAAGCGAATTATTGGAGAGAGCACGGCCTGACGAGAGACGTTTGGCGCCGTTTTATTCGTTCACCGTGACCACGATCTCGGCTATTGCCTCGGTGAAAGCGAATTATTGGAGAGAGCACGGCCTGACGAGAGACGTTCGGCGCGGTTTTATTCGTTCACCGTGACCACGATCTCGCCTATTGCCTCGGTGAAAGCGAATTATTGGAGAGAGCACGGCCTGACGAGAGACGTTTGGCGCCGTTTTATTCGTTCACCGTGACCACGATCTCGCCTTTTGCCTCGGTGAAAGCGAATTATTGGAGAGAGCACGGCCTGACGAAAGACGTTCGGCGCGGTTTTATTCGTTCACCGCGACCACGATCTCGCCTATTGCCTCGGTGAAAGCGAATTATTGGAGAGAGCACGGCCTGACGAGAGACGTTTGGCGCCGTTTTATTCGTTCACCGTGACCACGATCTCGCCTATTGCCTCGGTGAAAGCGAATTATTGGAGAGAGCACGGCCTGACGAGAGGCGTTCGGCGCGGTTTTATTCGTTCACCGTGACCACGATCTAGGCTATTGCCTCGGTGAAAGCGAATTATTGGAGAGAGCACGGCCTGACGAGAGACGTTTGGCGCCGTTTTATTCGTTCACCGTGACCACGATCTCGGCTATTGCCTCGGTGAAAGCGAATTATTGGAGAGAGTACGGCCTGACGAGAGACGTTTGGCGCCGTTTTATTCGTTCACCGTGACCACGATCTCGGCTACTGCCTCGGTGAAAGCGAATTATTGGAGAGAGCACGGCCTGACGAGAGACGTTCGGCGCGGTTTTATTCGTTCACCGTGACCACGACCTCGGCTATTGCCTCGGTGAAAGCGAATTATTGGAGAGAGCACGGCCTGACGAGAGACGTTTGGCGCCGTTTTATTCGTTCACCGTGACCACGATCTCGGCTATTGCCTCGGTGAAAGCGAATTATTGGAGAGAGCACGGCCTGACGAGAGACGTTTGGCGCCGTTTTAGTCGTTCACCGTGACCACGATCTCGGCTATTGCCTCGGTGAAAGCAAATTATTGGAGAGAGCACGACCTGACGAGAGACGTTCGGCGCGGTTTTATTCGTTCACCGTGACCACGATCTCGGCTATTGCCTCGGTGAAAGCGAATTATTGGAGAGAGCACGGCCTGACGAGAGACGTTTTGCGCCGTTTTATTCGTTCACCGTGACCACGATCTCGGCTATTGCCTCGGTGAAAGCGAATTATTGGAGAGAGCACGGCCTGACGAGAGACGTTTGGCGCCGTTATATTCGTTCACCGTGACCACGATCTCGGCTATTGCCTCGGTGAAAGCGAATTATTGGAGAGAGCACGGCCTGACGAGAGACGTTCGGCGCGGTTTTATTCGTTCACCGTGACCACGATCTCGGCTATTGCCTCGGTGAAAGCGAATTATTGGAGAGAGCACGGCCTGACGAGAGACGTTTGGCGCCGTTTTATTCGTTCACCGTGACCACGATCTCGGCTATTGCCTCGGTGAAAGCGAATTATTGGAGAGAGCACGGCCTGACGAGAGACGTTCGGCGCGGTTTTATTCGTTCACCGTGACCACGATCTCGGCTATTGCCTCGGTGAAAGCGAATTATCGGAGAGAGCACGGCCTGACGAGAGACGTTCGGCGCGGTTTTATTCGTTCACCGTGACCACGATCTCGGCTATTGCCTCGGTGAAAGCGAATTATTGGAGAGAGCACGGCCTGACGAGAGACGTTCGGCGCGGTTTTATTCGTTCACCGTGATCACGATCTCGGCTATTGCCTCGGTGAAAGCAAATTATTGGAGAGAGCACGGCCTGACGAGAGACGTTTGGCGCCGTTTTATTCGTTCACCGTGACCACGATCTCGGCTATTGCCTTGGTGAAAGCGAATTATTGGAGAGAGCACGGCCTGACGAGAGACGTTTGGCGCCGTTTTATTCGTTCACCGTGACCACGATCTCGGCTATTGCCTCGGTGAAAGCGAATTATTGGAGAGAGCACGGCCTGACGAGAGACGTTCGGCGCGGTTTTATTCGTTCACCGTGACCACGATCTCGGCTATTGCCTCGGTGAAAGCGAATTATTGGAGAGAGCACGGCCTGACGAGAGACGTTTGGCGCCGTTTTATTCGTTCACCGTGACCACGATCTCGGCTATTGCCTCGGTGAAAGCGAATTATTGGAGAGAGCACGGCCTGACGAGAGACGTTCGGCGCGGTTTTATTCGTTCACCGTCACCACGATCTCGGCTATTGCCTCGGTGAAAGCGAATTATTGGAGAGAGCACGGCCTGACGAGAGACGTTCGGCGCGGTTTTATTCGTTCACCGTGACCACGATCTCGGCTATTGCCTCGGTGAAAGCGAATTATTGGAGAGAGCACGGCCTGACGAGAGACGTTTGGCGCCGTTTTATTCGTTCACCGTGACCACGATCTCGGCTATTGCCTCGGTGAAAGCGAATTATTGGAGAGAGCACGGCCTGACGAGAGACGTTTGGCGCCGTTTTATTCGTTCACCGTGACCACAATCTCGGCTATTGCCTCGGTGAAAGCGAATTATTGGAGAGAGCACGGCCTGACGAGAGACGTTTGGCGCCGTTTTATTCGTTCACCGTGACCACGATCTCGGCTATTGCCTCGGTGAAAGCGAATTATTGGAGAGAGCACGGCCTGACGAGAGACGTTCGGCGCGGTTTTATTCGTTCACCGTGACCACGATCTCGGCTATTGCCTCGGTGAAAGCGAATTATTGGAGAGAGCACGGCCTGACGAGAGACGTTTGGCGCCGTTTTATTCGTTCACCGTGACCACGATCTCGGCTATTGCCTCGGTGAAAGCGAGTTATTGGAGAGAGTACGGCCTGACGAGAGACGTTTGGCGCCGTTTTATTCGTTCACCGTGACCACGATCTCGGCTATTGCCTCGGTGAAAGCGAATTATTGGAGAGAGCACGGCCTGACGAGTGTCACGGGTGGTGACCAAAAGAAAACAGAAAATGAACAAGAAGAAATAAACGTTTAATGTGGCGAACTTGTGCCAAAAATAAAAGGGTACAAAAGAAAAACAGCAGAGCGTCGCGGGCGTCGATATCGGCGAAACCGCAGGATCGAGCGCAGAGGCGAGACTGACTCGACAAGGTCGCGAGCGGCGTCTTATCTAGAGTGTGTCACTATCTCGAAGATTCGGCGGAGAAGGTTCGAGCGTAGCGCGCTCGCGGCGAGAATGAACACGCACTTTCTAGAACAACATAAGCAGGGATAAACGACAGAAGTTATGTCCGGAGCAAGAATAAACGAGAAAGTTCTAGAAGTCCGTGACCCTGCGCGCGGCATTATCCCCCCCTTTAAAAGCGCATCGTCCCGATGCAGCACAAAACGAAAAACAAAACAAACAAAAAAAAACACAAATCCATAACAAAACGGCAGCAAAATCGCGAGCCACAGTTCACAGGGTTCTCAGTTCACTCGTCGACAAGAGTAGAAAGTTCTATCGTTCGTAATACGGCTTCAGCCGGACGACGTGCACCACCTCGGGTCGCGGCTGACGTCTTGCAGATGGGCGCGTTCCGTCGGGAAGGACTTCGTAGGTCAGATCGCCGAGCCGTCGGATGATCTTGTAGGGCCCGAAATAGCGTTTCAGAAGCTTCTCGCTGAGACCGCGGCGACGGATGGGCGTCCACACCCACACCCTGTCTCCGGGCTGGAAGTGAACGTCCCTACGACGAAGGTTGTAGCGGCCCGCGTCGACGCGTTGCTGGTCTTGAATCATGAGTCGCGCGAGCTGGCGGACTTCTTCGGCGCGTTGAGCAACCGCCTGGGCGTCGTCGCTCTCGTTGTCAGATGGCTCATGGGGCAGCATGGCGTCCAGCATGGTCGTTACCTTCCGACCATGTACCAGCTGGAAAGGGGTGAATCCAGTGGTCTCTTGAACCGCCGTATTGTAGGCGAACGTGACGTAGGGCAGCACCTCGTCCCACGTCTTGTGCTCTACGTCGACGTACATAGAGATCATATCGGCGATTGTCTTGTTGAGTCGCTCCGTCAGCCCGTTGGTCTGCGGGTGGTACGCAGTTGTACGACGATGACTGGTATGACTGAGTCGGAGGATTTCTTGGGTCAGTTGTGCCATGAACGATGATCCGCGATCTGTAATCAGAACTTCTGGAGCGCCGTGCCGGAGGACGATGGACTCAATGAAAAACTTGGCAACTTCCACAGCAGTCCCCGAAGGAAGAGCTTTCGTGTCGGCGTACCGTGTGAGATAATCTGTGGCGACGATGATCCAGCGGTTCCCCGACGTCGAAGGCGGAAAAGGACCAAGCAGATCCATTCCGATCTGCTGGAAGGGTGCAGTTGGAGGAGAAATAGGCTGCAGGAGTCCGGCCGGCCTCGTCGGAGGTTTCTTGCGTCGCTGGCACTCGTGGCATGATCGTGTGTACAGGTGGACGGTCTTGGGGAGCTTGGGCCAGTAATACTTTTCACGAATACGGGCCAGTGTCCGGCTGTATCCAAGGTGTCCGGATGTCGGGTCGTCGTGACATGCTTGAAAGATCTCCCCTCGAAGGTCGGTCGGGATTACCAGCAGCCACGGCGAGTTGTTGTCCCCGAAGTTCTCTTTGTAGAGTACACCTTGTCGAATGGCGAAGGTCGACACGGCTCGTGAGAAAATACGGGGTACGGTACCGCCGCGCCCTTCTAGGTGCTCGATTAAGGCTCGCAGCTCTGGATCGTCTCGTTGACGTCGTGCCATGTCATCGGTGTTCACTGCCCCTAGAAAGCACTCGTCATCATCGTCGTCGCTGCTGCCGGAAGGTGTTTCGACAGGGGCCCTGGACAGGCAGTCAGCGTCGCTGTGCTTGCGTCCTGACTTGTAAACCACAGTCATGTTGAACTCTTGTAGCCGGAGGCTCCATCGAGCGAGGCGTCCTGACGGGTCCTTGAGGTTCGCAAGCCAGCAGAGCGAGTGGTGGTCCGTGACTACGCGGAACGGGCTTCCGTACAAGTACGGACGAAACTTCGTGATTGCCCAGACGACCGCAAGGCATTCTTTCTCAGTCGTGGAGTAATTTCTCTCTGCCTTGGACAGTGTCCGACTTGCGTAGGCGATGACTCGCTCGGTGCCTTCTTGTACTTGAACTAGTACCGCGCCAAGTCCTGCGTTACTTGCGTCAGTGTGAATCTCGGTGTCCGCATCCTGATCGAAATGTCCAAGAACCGGAGCCGTCTGGAGTCGTCGCTTTAGCTCGTCGAATGCCTGCTGCTGTTCCTCGGCCCATTCGAACCTCTCGGCGTCCTTCGTGAGGTTTGTGAGCGGTGCGGAAATCCGTGCGAAATCCCGAACGAAGCGACGATAGTAGGCGCAAAGTCCAAGGAATCTTCGCACGGCCTTTTTGTCTGTCGGCGCTGGAAATGACGCGACGGCGCGAGTCTTCTCAGGGTCTGGGCGCACGCCTTCGTTGCTAACCACGTGACCTAGAAACTTCAGTTCGTCATAGGCGAACCGACACTTTGACGGTTTGAGGGTGAGTCCAGCGGTCCGTATGGCTTGAAGAATAGCTCGGAGTCGTCGCAAGTGCTCCTCGAAGTCGCTGGAAAACACCACGACGTCGTCGAGGTAGACCAGACAGCTCTGCCACTTCAGTCCTGCCAGTACGGTGTCCATAACACGCTGGAAAGTTGCTGGAGCCGTGCACAGTCCGAAGGGCATCACCTTGAATTCGTACAGCCCATCTGGCGTGACGAAAGCTGTCTTCTCTCGGTCCCGTTCGTCGACTTCGATCTGCCAGTAGCCGCTCTTCAGGTCCATCGATGAGAAGTATCGAGAGTGGCGCAGCCTGTCTAACGTGTCGTCGATTCGGGGGAGTGGGTTGACGTCTTTCTTCGTCACCGCGTTCAGCTGCCGGTAGTCCACGCAGAACCGAAGCGTTCCGTCCTTCTTCTTAACCAGTACGACTGGAGAGGCCCACGGACTGCTTGATGGCTGGATTATGTCGTCGTTCAGCATCTCTTGAACTTGCTCCTGGATCACCTCCCTTTCTTTAACGGAGACTCTGTACGGTGATCTATGCACAGGGCGCGCGTCGTCCTCGGTAATGATGCGGTGCTTCGCAACGGCTGTTTGGCGTACCTTCGCCGACGTCGCAAAGCAGTCACGGTATTCGGCGAGGAGGTTAATCAGCTGCCGTCGTTTCGGGTCCGGAAGCTTAGGGTCAATGTCGAGTTGCGCTGGCGACGTACCGTCTTGCTGAGGTGGCGAGGATTCATCAGTAATGGCGGCGATTTCGGCGGAGTTTCGGAGATCCTCGACGTGGCCAACGGCGGCACCTTTTGTGAGGTGTTGCGTTTCATTCCGGAAGTTCGTCACGAGGACCACAGTGTGGCCATCCTGAAGTTCAGCTACTCCTCGTGCGACGCCTATTCCTCTTCCCAGGAGTAACTGGAGGTTACCTTCCAGAAGAACTTCGCTACGGGTAGCTGCATCGGTCACGACGGGTACGACAACACTTGATCGCGGCGGCAGATTCACGTGGTCGGCAGCGACTCGGACGGCGGCTGACGCAGTTTGGAGTTTCTCTGAAGGCGGAACAGTTGTCCGCAGCGTCAATCTGTTTTCTCCAAGGTCGATGACGGCGCCGTATTCACACAAAAAGTCCATGCCGAGAATGACGTCTCTGGAACAGTCTTGTAGAATGACGAATTTCACAGGACACGTCTCGCCGTGAATTTCGACGCGAGCGGTGCACCTTCCAACAGGCGTGATGAGGTGTCCTCCGGCGGTTCGTATCTGCGGTCCATCCCACGGCGTCGTGACTTTTCGAAGGTGGCGGGAGAGCCTCCCACTCAAGACTGAGTAGTCTGCTCCGGTGTCCACCAGTGCCGATGCGTCGTGGCCGTCGATGATGACGTTTAGGTTGTTGGACACCGTTTCAGGGGCGTCGTTTCGGTCTCCGGTAGCGTTCGAGTGGGGGCCCTTCGACGTTCGTGGAGGATCTTGGCGTCGGTCGTCTTCGGCAACTCCACCTCCAGGGGTTGCCGCGCCTAGTTTCCCCGGCGTGGAGCGAGGGGCGACAGGCTTTCACGTCGGGGTCGGTGCATCGGCGAAGCTGGACGTCGTGGCGAAGGTGACCGGAACTCTCGGCGGAACGCAGGCTCGGGGGACTGAGGTCGTCGCAGGTACTCGTCGATTTCCCGAGGGCGTTCACCGTAACGGGGTCGCGGGTCGTTCGGGTGGAACCCGCGCAGCCCGAGTCGTCGGTATGGGCATCGGCGGTACACATGGTCAGCTTCCCCGCAGTGGTAACACAGCGGGCGTCGGTCGGCCGTCCTCCAGACGTCTGTCTTCCTCGGCGCCTGATCTTCCATTCGTCGGGGGTACTGCGGCGTTGGGGCGTCTCTTCGTGGTGGCGACGTGGCTTGGCGGGGAGCTTGCGGCGGTCGTCGGGCCATCGCTGCGTAGCTCAACGTCGGTTCCTCCGGTGACACCGTGGTGACGGGAACCTCTGGTTGGAGCGCCCGATGCACTTCTTCTCGGACAGCCTCGGCGATGGAAAGGGTTGGCGGACGGCTGGTGGTTGGCAGCAACCTTCGCAGTTCCTCCCGGACAACCTCTCGGATAATTTCCCGGATGTCCGGTGTACCCAGAGTGTTTTCGCCGTTAAGCAGTGTGGGTGCAGCGACGCCTGGATGTCGCTGGTAGTGGGAAGCACGTGCATGAAGCGCGCGCTCGATGTTGGTTGCTTCGGCGATGAAAGCTTCGACGGTTGTAGGCGGGCTCCGCACAAGGCCACCGAAGATGTTTTCCTTCCCACCGCGCATCAAGACCCGCAGCTTTTTCTCTTCGGGAGCGGTTGGGTCGGCGCGATTCATGAGGTGAAGAACGTCTTCGACGAAGCTTGTGACGCTCTCGGTCGGCCCCTGGGTTCTCGCTCGCAGGAGTTCTTCGGCACGCTGCCGTCGGTGCTGGTTGGCAAAGGTCCGTCGCAGCTCGGCCTGGAATTCTTCCCACGACGCAATGGACGCTTCGTGGTTCTCGAACCACGTGCGTGCCGTGCCTTCCAGAGAGAAGTAGACGTTCTGGAGGCACTGCTCCGGTGTCCATGCGTTATGGCGGGCAACTCGTTCGTAATGTTGCAGCCAATCTTCAACATCCTCGTGGACCTCCCCGTGGAATGGTGTCGGAGTCCGGGGTGAGACGGGAAGGTATACGACGGCGGCGGCGGACGGGTTCTGCGACGACTGGTTTTCCATCGTCGGCTTCGTTGGCTGCCTGGTCCGGGGTGGCAGAAGTCCGTGTTCCGGGGGTAGACCTTGGGTGCGTCGACTGGATCGGGTCTCGATCTGGTCTTCGCTCGGTCCTCGGGAGGCTGGGTTCGGACTTGCACTGCGGGAACTGGGAGGGGAGCGCTGCACGGGCATGCGGTACCCCGCACCTCCACCAAAATGTCACGGGTGGTGACCAAAAGAAAACAGAAAATGAACAAGAAGAAATAAACGTTTAATGTGGCGAACTTGTGCCAAAAATAAAAGGGTACAAAAGAAAAACAGCAGAGCGTCGCGGGCGTCGATATCGGCGAAACCGCAGGATCGAGCGCAGAGGCGAGACTGACTCGACAAGGTCGCGAGCGGCGTCTTATCTAGAGTGAGTCACTATCTCGAAGATTCGGCGGAGAAGGTTCGAGCGTAGCGCGCTCGCGGCGAGAATGAACACGCACTTTCTAGAACAACATAAGCAGGGATAAACGACAGAAGTTATGTCCGGAGCAAGAATAAACGAGAAAGTTCTAGAAGTCCGTGACCCTGCGCGCGGCTATTGCCTCGGTGAAAGCGAATTATTGGAGAGAGCACGGCCTGACGAGAGACGTTTGGCGCCGTTTTATTCGTTCACCGTGACCACGATCTCGGCTATTGCCTCGGTGAAAGCGAATTATTGGAGAGAGCACGGCCTGACGAGAGACGTTCGGCGCGGTTTTATTCGTTCACCGTCACCACGATCTCGGCTATTGCCTCGGTGAAAGCGAATTATTGGAGAGAGCACGGCCTGACGAGAGACGTTTGGCGCCGTTTTATTCGTTCACCGTGACCACGATCTCGGCTATTGCCTCGGTGAAAGCGAATTATTGGAGAGAGCACGGCCTGACGAGAGACGTTTGGCGCCGTTTTATTCGTTCACCGTGACCACGATCTCGGCTATTGCCTCGGTGAAAGCGAATTATTGGAGAGAGCACGGCCTGACGAGAGACGTTTGGCGCCGTTTTATTCGTTCACCGTGACCACGATCTCGGCTATTGCCTCGGTGAAAGCGAATTATTGGAGAGAGCACGGCCTGACGAGAGACGTTCGGCGCGGTTTTATTCGTTCACCGTGACCACGATCTCGGCTATTGCCTCGGTGAAAGCGAATTATTGGAGAGAGCACGGCCTGACGAGAGACGTTTGGCGCCGTTTTATTCGTTCACCGTGACCACGATCTCGGCTATTGCCTCGGTGAAAGCGAATTATTGGAGAGAGTACGGCCTGACGAGAGACGTTTGGCGCCGTTTTATTCGTTCACCGTGACCACGATCTCGGCTATTGCCTCGGTGAAAGCGAATTATTGGAGAGAGCACGGCCTGACGAGAGACGTTCGGCGCGGTTTTATTCGTTCACCGTGACCACGATCTCGGCTATTGCCTCGGTGAAAGCGAATTATTGGAGAGAGCACGGCCTGACGAGAGACGTTTGGCGCCGTCTTATTCGTTCACCGTGACCACGATCTCGGCTATTGCCTCGGTGAAAGCGAATTATTGGAGAGAGCACGGCCTGACGAGAGACGTTTGGCGCCGTTTTATTCGTTCACCGTGACCACGATCTCGGCTATTGCCTCGGTGAAAGCGAATTATTGGAGAGAGCACGGCCTGACGAGAGACGTTCGGCGCGGTTTTATTCGTTCACCGTGACCACGATCTCGGCTATTGCCTCGGTGAAAGCGAATTATTGGAGAGAGCACGGCCTGACGAGAGACGTTTTGCGCCGTTTTATTCGTTCACCGTGACCACGATCTCGGCTATTGCCTCGGTGAAAGCGAATTATTGGAGAGAGCACGGCCTGACGAGAGACGTTTGGCGCCGTTATATTCGTTCACCGTGACCACGATCTCGGCTATTGCCTCGGTGAAAGCGAATTATTGGAGAGAGCACGGCCTGACGAGAGACGTTCGGCGCGGTTTTATTCGTTCACCGTGACCACGATCTCGGCTATTGCCTCGGTGAAAGCGAATTATTGGAGAGAGCACGGCCTGACGAGAGACGTTTGGCGCCGTTTTATTCGTTCACCGTGACCACGATCTCGGCTATTGCCTCGGTGAAAGCGAATTATTGGAGAGAGCACGGCCTGACGAGAGACGTTCGGCGCGGTTTTATTCGTTCACCGTGACCACGATCTCGGCTATTGCCTCGGTGAAAGCGAATTATTGGAGAGAGCACGGCCTGACGAGAGACGTTCGGCGCGGTTTTATTCGTTCACCGTGACCACGATCTCGGCTATTGCCTCGGTGAAAGCGAATTATTGGAGAGAGCACGGCCTGACGAAACGTTCGGCGCGGTTTTATTCGTTCACCGTGATCACGATCTCGGCTATTGCCTCGGTGAAAGCGAATTATTGGAGAGAGCACGGCCTGACGAGAGACGTTTGGCGCCGTTTTATTCGTTCACCGTGACCACGATCTCGGCTATTGCCTCGGTGAAAGCGAATTATTGGAGAGAGCACGGCCTGACGAGAGACGTTTGGCGCCGTTTTATTCGTTCACCGTGACCACGATCTCGGCTATTGCCTCGGTGAAAGCGAATTATTGGAGAGAGCACGGCCTGACGAGAGACGTTCGGCGCGGTTTTATTCGTTCACCGTGACCACGATCTCGGCTATTGCCTCGGTGAAAGCGAATTATTGGAGAGAGCACGGCCTGACGAGAGACGTTTGGCGCCGTTTTATTCGTTCACCGTGACCACGATCTCGGCTATTGCCTCGGTGAAAGCGAATTATTGGAGAGAGCACGGCCTGACGAGAGACGTTCGGCGCGGTTTTATTCGTTCACCGTCACCACGATCTCGGCTATTGCCTCGGTGAAAGCGAATTATTGGAGAGAGCACGGCCTGACGAGAGACGTTCGGCGCGGTTTTATTCGTTCACCGTGACCACGATCTCGGCTATTGCCTCGGTGAAAGCGAATTATTGGAGAGAGCACGGCCTGACGAGAGACGTTTGGCGCCGTTTTATTCGTTCACCGTGACCACGATCTCGGCTATTGCCTCGGTGAAAGCGAATTATTGGAGAGAGCACGGCCTGACGAGAGACGTTTGGCGCCATTTTATTCGTTCACCGTGACCACGATCTCGGCTATTGCCTCGGTGAAAGCGAATTATTGGAGAGAGCACGGCCTGACGAGAGACGTTTGGCGCCGTTTTATTCGTTCACCGTGACCACGATCTCGGCTATTGCCTCGGTGAAAGCGAATTATTGGAGAGAGCACGGCCTGACGAGAGACGTTTGGCGCCGTTTTATTCGTTCACCGTGACCACGATCTCGGCTATTGCCTCGGTGAAAGCGAATTATTGGAGAGAGCACGGCCTGACGAGAGACGTTTGGCGCCGTTTTATTCGTTCACCGTGACCACGATCTCGGCTATTGCCTCGGTGAAAGCGAATTATTGGAGAGAGCACGGCTTGACGAGAGACGTTTGGCGCCGTTTTATTCGTTCACCGTGACCACGATCTCGGCTATTGCATCGGTGAAAGCGAATTATTGGAGAGAGCACGGCCTGACGAGAGACGTTTAGCGCCGTTTTATTCGTTCACCGTGACCACGATCTCGGCTATTGCCTCGGTGAAAGCGAATTATTGGAGAGAGCACGGCCAGACGAGAGACGTTTGGCGCCGTTTTATTCGTTCACCGTGACCACGATCTCGGCTATTGCCTCGGTGAAAGCGAATTATTGGAGAGAGCACGGCCTGACGAGAGACGTTCGGCGCGGTTTTATTCGTTCACCGTGACCACGATCTCGGCTATTGCCTCGGTGAGAGCGAATTATTGGAGAGAGCACGGCCTGACGAGAGACGTTTGGCGCCGTTTTATTCGTTCACCGTGACCACGATCTCGGCTATTGCCTCGGTGAAAGCGAATTATTGGAGAGAGCACGGCCTGACGAGAGACGTTCGGCGCGGTTTTATTCGTTCACCGTGACCACGATCTCGGCTATTGCCTCGGTGAAAGCGAATTATTGGAGAGAGCACGGCCTGACGCGAGACGTTCGGCGCGGTTTTATTCGTTCACCGTGACCACGATCTCGGCTATTGCCTCGGTGAAAGCGAATTATTGGAGAGAGCACGGCCTGACGAGAGACGTTTGGCGCCGTTTTATCGTTCACCGTGACCACGATCTCGGCTATTGCCTCGGTGAAAGCGAATTATTGGAGAGAGCACGGCCTGACGAGAGACGTTTGGCGCCGTTTTATTCGTTCACCGTGACCACGGTCTCGCCTATTGCCTCGGTGAAAGCGAATTATTGGAGAGAGCACGGCCTGACGAGAGACGTTTGGCGCCGTTTTATTCGTTCACCGTGACCACGATCTCGGCTATTGCCTCGGTGAAAGCGAATTATTGGAGAGAGCACGGCCTGACGAGAGACGTTTGGCGCCGTTTTATTCGTTCACCGTGACCACGATCTCGGCTATTGCCTCGGTGAAAGCGAATTATTGGAGAGAGCACGGCCTGACGAGAGACGTTTGGCGCCGTTTTATTCGTTCACCGTGACCACGATCTCGGCTATTGCCTCGGTGAAAGCGAATTATTGGAGAGAGCACGGCCTGACGAGAGACGTTTGGCGCCGTTTTATTCGTTCACCGTGACCACGATCTCGGCTATTGCCTCGGTGAAAGCGAATTATTGGAGACAGCACGGCCTGACGCGAGACGTTTGGCGCCGCTTCATTCGTTCACCGTGACCACGATCTCGGCTATTGCCTCGGTGAAAGCGAATTATTGGAGAGAGCACGGCCTGACGAGAGACGTTTGGCGCCGTTTTATTCGTTCACCGTGACCACGATCTCGGCTATTGCCTCGGTGAAAGCGAATTATTGGAGAGAGCACGGCCTGACGAGAGACGTTCGGCGCAGTTTTATTCGTTCACCGTGACCACGATCTCGGCTATTGCCTCGGTGAAAGCGAATTATTGGAGAGAGCACGGCCTGACGAGAGACGTTTGGCGCCGTTTTATTCGTTCACCGTGACCACGATCTCGGCTATTGCCTCGGTGAAAGCGAATTATTGGAGAGAGCACGGCCTGACGAGAGACGTTCGGCGCGGTTTTATTCGTTCACCGTGACCACGATCTCGGCTATTGCCTCGGTGAAAGCGAATTATTGGAGAGAGCACGGCCTGACGTGAGACGTTCGGCGCGGTTTTATTCGTTCACCGTGACCACGATCTCGGCTATTGCCTCGGTGAAAGCGAATTATTGGAGAGAGCACGGCCTGACGAGAGACGTTTGGCGCGGTTTTATTCGTTCACCGTGACCACGATCTCGGCTATTGCCTCGGTGAAAGCGAATTATTGGAGAGAGCACGGCCTGACGAGAGACGTTTGGCGCCGTTTTATTCGTTCACCGTGACCACGATCTCGCCTATTGCCTCGGTGAAAGCGAATTATTGGAGAGAGCACGGCCTGACGAGAGACGTTTGGCGCCGTTTTATTCGTTCACCGTGACCACGATCTCGGCTATTGCCTCGGTGAAAGCGAATTATTGGAGAGAGCACGGCCTGACGAGAGACGTTTGGCGCGGTTTTATTCGTTCACCGTGACCACGATCTCGGCTATTGCCTCGGTGAAAGCGAATTATTGGGAGAGCACGGCCTGACGAGAGACGTTTGGCGCCGTTTTATTCGTTCACCGTGACCACGATCTCGGCTATTGCCTCGGTGAAAGAGAATTATTGGAGAGAGCACGGCCTGACGAGAGACGTTTGGCGCCGTTTTATTCGTTCACCGTGACCACGATCTCGGCTATTGCCTCGGTGAAAGCGAATTATTGGAGAGAGCACGGCCTGACGAGAGACGTTTGGCGCCGTTTTATTCGTTCACCGTGACCACGATCTCGGCTATTGCCTCGGTGAAATCGAATTATTGGAGAGAGCACGGCCTGACGAGAGACGTTTGGCGCCGTTTTATTCGTTCACCGTGACCACGATCTCGGCTATTGCCTCGGTGAAAGCGAATTATTGGAGAGAGCAGGGCCTGACGAGAGACGTTTGGCGCCGTTTTATTCGTTCACCGTGACCACGATCTCGGCTATTGCCTCGGTGAAAGCGGATTATTGGAGAGAGCACGGCCTGACGAGAGACGTTCGGCGGGGTTTTATTCGTTCACCGTGACCACGATCTCGGCTATTGCCTCGGTGAAAGCGAATTATTGGAGAGAGCACGGCCTGACGAGAGACGTTTGGCGCCGTTTTATTCGTTCACCGTGACCACGATCTCGGCTATTGCCTCGGTGAAAGCGAATTATTGGAGAGAGTACGGCCTGACGAGAGACGTTTGGCGCCGTTTTATTCGTTCACCGTGACCACGATCTCGGCTATTGCCTCGGTGAAAGCGAATTATTGGAGAGAGCACGGCCTGACGAGAGACGTTCGGCGCGGTTTTATTCGTTCACCGTGACCACGATCTCGGCTATTGCCTCGGTGAAAGCGAATTATTGGAGAGAGCACGGCCTGACGAGAGACGTTTGGCGCCGTTTTATTCGTTCACCGTGACCACGATCTCGGCTATTGCCTCGGTGAAAGCGAATTATTGGAGAGAGCACGGCCTGACGAGAGACGTTCGGCGCGGTTTTATTCGTTCACCGTGACCACGATCTCGGCTATTGCCTCGGTGAAAGCGAATTATTGGAGAGAGCACGGCCTGACGAGAGACGTTTGGCGCCGTTTTATTCGTTCACCGTGACCACGATCTCGGCTATTGCCTCGGTGAAAGCGAATTATTGGAGAGAGCACGGCCTGACGAGAGACGTTCGGCGCGGTTTTATTCGTTCACCGTGACCACGATCTCGGCTATTGCCTCGGTGAAAGCGAATTATTGGAGAGAGCACGGCCTGACGAGAGACGTTTGGCGCCGTTTTATTCGTTCACCGTGACCACGATCTCGGCTATTGCCTCGGTGAAAGCGAATTATTGGAGAGAGCACGGCCTGACGAGAGACGTTTGGCGCCGTTTTATTCGTTCACCGTGACCACGATCTCGGCTATTGCCTCGGTGAAAGCGAATTATTGGAGAGAGCAAGGCCTGACGAGAGACGTTCGGCGCGGTTTTATTCGTTCACCGTGACCACGATCTCGGCTATTGCCTCGGTGAAAGCGAATTATTGGAGAGAGCACGGCCTGACGAGAGACGTTTGGCGCCGTTTTATTCGTTCACCGTGACAACGATCTCGGCTATTGCCTCGGTGAAAGCGAATTATTGGAGAGAGCACGGCCTGACGAGAGACGTTCGGCGCGGTTTTATTCGTTCACCGTGACCACGATCTCGGCTATTGCCTCGGTGAAAGCGAATTATTGGAGAGAGCACGGCCTGACGAGAGACGTTTGGCGCCGTTTTATTCGTTCACCGTGACCACGATCTCGGCTATTGCCTCGGTGAAAGCGAATTATTGGAGAGAGCACGGCCTGACGAGAGACGTTCGGCGCGGTTTTATTCGTTCACCGTGACCACGATCTCGGCTATTGCCTCGGTGAAAGCGAATTATTGGAGAGAGCACGGCCTGACGAGAGACGTTTGGCGCCGTTTTATTCGTTCACCGTGACCACGATCTCGGCTATTGCCTCGGTGAAAGCGAATTATTGGAGAGAGCACGGCCTGACGAGAGACGTTCGGCGCGGTTTTATTCGTTCACCGTGACCACGATCTCGGCTATTGCCTCGGTGAAAGCGAATTATTGGAGAGAGCACGGCCTGACGAGAGACGTTTGGCGCCGTTTTATTCGTTCACCGTGACCACGATCTCGGCTATTGCCTCGGTGAAAGCGAATTATTGGAGAGAGCACGGCCTGACGAGAGACGTTTGGCGCCGTTTTATTCGTTCACCGTGACCACGATCTCGGCTATTGCCTCGGTGAAAGCGAATTATTGGAGAGAGCAAGGCCTGACGAGAGACGTTCGGCGCGGTTTTATTCGTTCACCGTGACCACGATCTCGGCTATTGCCTCGGTGAAAGCGAATTATTGGAGAGAGCACGGCCTGACGAGAGACGTTTGGCGCCGTTTTATTCGTTCACCGTGACAACGATCTCGGCTATTGCCTCGGTGAAAGCGAATTATTGGAGAGAGCACGGCCTGACGAGAGACGTTCGGCGCGGTTTTATTCGTTCACCGTGACCACGATCTCGGCTATTGCCTCGGTGAAAGCGAATTATTGGAGAGAGCACGGCCTGACGAGAGACGTTTGGCGCCGTTTTATTCGTTCACCGTGACCACGATCTCGGCTATTGCCTCGGTGAAAGCGAATTATTGGAGAGAGCACGGCCTGACGAGAGACGTTCGGCGCGGTTTTATTCGTTCACCGTGACCACGATCTCGGCTATTGCCTCGGTGAAAGCGAATTATTGGAGAGAGCACGGCCTGACGAGAGACGTTCGGCGCGGTTTTATTCGTTCACCGTGACCACGATCTCGGCTATTGCCTCGGTGAAAGCGAATTATTGGAGAGA
This sequence comes from Ixodes scapularis, assembly GCF_016920785.2. Classification (NCBI taxonomy): domain Eukaryota; kingdom Metazoa; phylum Arthropoda; class Arachnida; order Ixodida; family Ixodidae; genus Ixodes; species Ixodes scapularis. The sequence continues at coordinate 25,911 of NW_024610242.1, read as the reverse complement.
GCACGGCCTGACGAGAGACGTTCGGCGCGGTTTTATTCGTTCACCGTGACCACGATCTCGGCTATTGCCTCGGTGAAAGCGAATTATTGGAGAGAGCACGGCCTGACGAGAGACGTTCGGCGCGGTTTTATTCGTTCACCGTGACCACGATCTCGGCTATTGCCTCGGTGAAAGCGAATTATTGGAGAGAGCACGGCCTGACGAGAGACGTTCGGCGCGGTTTTATTCGTTCACCGTGACCACGATCTCGGCTATTGCCTCGGTGAAAGCGAATTATTGGAGAGAGCACGGCCTGACGAGAGACGTTCGGCGCGGTTTTATTCGTTCACCGTGACCACGATCTCGGCTATTGCCTCGGTGAAAGCGAATTATTGGAGAGAGCACGGCCTGACGAGAGACGTTCGGCGCGGTTTTATTCGTTCACCGTGACCACGATCTCGGCTATTGCCTCGGTGAAAGCGAATTATTGGAGAGAGCACGGCCTGACGAGAGACGTTTCGGCGCCGGTTTTATTCGTTCACCGTGACCACGATCTCGGCCTATTGCCTCGGTGAAAGCGAATTATTGGAGAGAGCACGGCCTGACGAGAGGACGTTTGGCGCGGTTTTATTCGTTCACCGTGACCACGATCTGGGCTATTGCCTCGGTGAAAGCGAATTATTGGAGAGAGCACGGCCTGACGAGAGACGTTCGGCGCGGTTTTATTCGTTCACCGTGACCACGATCTCGCCTATTGCCTCGGTGAAAGCGAATTATTGGAGAGAGCACGGCCTGACGAGAGACGTTCGGCGCGGTTTTATTCGTTCACCGTGACCACGATCTCGGCTATTGCCTCGGTGAAAGCGAATTATTGGAGAGAGCACGGCCTGACGAGAGACGTTCGGCGCGGTTTTATTTGTTCACCGTGACCACGATCTCGGCTATTGCCTCGGTGAAAGCGAATTATTGGAGAGAGCACGGCCTGACGAGAGACGTTCGGCGCCGTTTTATTCGTTCACCGTGACCACGATCTCGGCTATTGCCTCGGTGAAAGCGAATTATTGGAGAGAGCACGGCCTGACGAGAGACGTTCGGCGCGGATTTATTCGTTCACCGTGACCACGATCTCGGCTATTGCCTCGGTGAAAGCGAATTATTGGAGAGAGCACCGGCCTGACGAGAGACGTTCGGCGCGGTTTTATTCGTTCACCTTGACCACGATCTCGGCTATTGCCTCGGTGAAAGCGAATTATTGGAGAGAGCACGGCCTGACGAGAGACGTTCGGCGCCGTTTTATTCGTTCACCGTGACCACGATCTCGGCTATTGCCTCGGTGAAAGCGAATTATTGGAGAGAGCACGGCCTGACGAGAGACGTTCGGCGCGGTTTTATTCGTTCACCGTGACCACGATCTCGGCTATTGCCTCGGTGAAAGCGAATTATTGGAGAGAGCACGGCCTGACGAGAGACGTTCGGCGCGGTTTTATTCGTTCACCGTGACCACGATCTCGGCTATTGCCTCGGTGAAAGCGAATTATTGGAGAGAGCACGGCCTGACGAGAGACGTTTGGCGCCGTTTTATTCGTTCACCGTGACCACGATCTCGGCTATTGCCTCGGTGAAAGCGAATTATTGGAGAGAGCACGGGCCCTGACGAGAGACGTTCGGCGCGGTTTTATTCGTTCACCGTGACCCACTATCTCGGCTATTGCCTCGGTGAAAGCGAATTATTGGAGAGAGCACGGCCTGACGAGAGACGTTCGGCGCGGTTTTATTCGTTCACCGTGACCACGATCTCGGCTATTGCCCTCGGTGAAAGCGAATTATTGGAGAGAGCACGGCCTGACGAGAGACGTTTGGCGCCGTTTTATTCGTTCACCGTGACCACGATCTCGGCTATTGCCTCGGTGAAAGCGAATTATTGGAGAGAGCACGGCCTGACGAGAGACGTTTGGCGCCGTTTTATTCGTTCACCGTGACCACGATCTCGGCTATTGCCTCGGTGAAAGCGAATTATTGGAGAGAGCACGGCCTGACGAGTGACGTTTGGCGCCGTTTTATTCGTTCACCGTGACCCCCGATCTCGGCTATTGCCTCGGTGAAAGCGAATTATTGGAGAGAGCACGGCTGACGAGAGACATTCGGCGCGGTTTTATTCGTTCACCGTGACCACGATCTCGGCTATTGCCTCGGTGAAAGCGAATTATTGGAGAGAGCACGGCCTGACGAGAGACGTTTGGAGCCATTTTATTCGTTCACCGTGACCACGATCTCGGCTATTGCCTCGGTGAAAGCGAATTATTGGAGAGCGCACGGCCTGACGAGAGACGTTCGGCGCGGTTTTATTCGTTCACCCGTGACCACGATCTCGGCTATTGCCTCGGTGAAAGCGAATTATTGGAGAGCACGGCCTGACGAGAGACGTTCGGCGCCGGTTTTATTCGTTCACCGTGACCCACGATCTCGGCTATTGCCTCGGTGAAAGCGAATTATTGGAGAGAGCACGGCCTGACGAGAGACCGTTCGGCGCGGTTTTATTCGTTCACCGTGACCACGATCTCGGCTATTGCCTCGGTGAAAGCGAATTATTGGAGAGAGCACGGCCTGACGAGAGACGTTCGGCGCGGTTTTATTCGTTCACCGTGACCACGATCTCGGCTATTGCCTCGGTGAAAGCGAATTATTGGAGAGAGCACGGCTGACGAGAGACGTTCGGCGCCGGTTTTATTCGTTCACCGTGACCACGATCTCGGCTATTGCCTCGGTGAAAGCGAATTATTGGAGAGAGCACGGCCTGACGAGAGACGTTTGGCGCCGTTTTATTCGTTCACCGTGACCACGATCTCGGCTATTGCCTCGGTGAAAGCGAATTATTGGAGAGAGCACGGCCTGACGAGAGACGTTTGGCGCCGTTTTATTCGTTCACCGTGACCACGATCTCGGCTATTGCCTCGGTGAAAGCGAATTATTGGAGAGAGCACGGCCTGACGAGAGACGTTTGGCGCCGTTTTATTCGTTCACCGTGACCACGATCTCGGCCTATTGCCACGGGTGAAAGCGAATTATTGGAGAGAGCACGGCCTGACGAGAGACGTTTGGCGCCGTTTTATTCGTTCACCGTGACCACGATCTCGGCTATTGCCTCGGTGAAAGCGAATTATTGGAGAGAGCACGGCCTGACGAGAGACGTTTGGCGCCGTTTTATTCGTTCACCGTGACCACGATCTCGGCTATTCGCCTCGGTGAAAGCGAATTATTGGAGAGAGCACGGCCTGACGAGAGACGTTTGGCGCCGTTTTATTCGTTCACCGTGACCACGATCTCGGCTATTGCCTCGGTGGAAAGCGAATTATTGGAGAGAGCACGGCCTGACGAGAGACGTTTGGCGCCGTTTTATTCGTTCACCGTGACCACGATCTCGGCTATTGCCTCGGTGAAAGCGAATTATTGGAGAGAGCACGGCCTGACGAGAGACGTTTGGCGCCGTTTTATTCGTTCACCGTGACCACGATCTCGGCTATTGCCTCGGTGAAAGCGAATTATTGGAGAGAGCACGGCCTGACGAGAGACGTTTGGCGCCGTTTTATTCGTTCACCGTGACCACGATCTCGGCTATTGCCTCGGTGAAAGCGAATTATTGGAGAGAGCACGGCCTGACGAGAGACGTTTGGCGCCGTTTTATTCGTTCACCGTGACCACGATCTCGGCTATTGCCTCGGTGAAAGCGAATTATTGGAGAGAGCACGGCCTGACGAGAGACGTTCGGCGCGGTTTTATTCGTTCACCGTGACCACGATCTCGGCTATTGCCTCGGTGAAAGCGAATTATTGGAGAGAGCACGGCCTGACGAGAGACGTTTGGCGCCGTTTTATTCGTTCAACACGATCTCGGCTATTGCCTCGGTGAAAGCGAATTATTGGAGAGAGCACGGCCTGACGAGAGACGTTTGGCGCCGTTTTATTCGTTCACCGTGACCACGATCTCGGCTATTGCCTCGGTGAAAGCGAATTATTGGAGAGAGCACGGCCTGACGAGAGACGTTTGGCGCCGTTTTATTCGTTCACCGTGACCACGATCTCGGCTATTGCCTCGGTGAAAGCGAATTATTGGAGAGAGCAAGGCCTGACGAGAGACGTTCGGCGCGGTTTTATTCGTTCACCGTGACCACGATCTCGGCTATTGCCTCGGTGAAAGCGAATTATTGGAGAGAGCACGGCCTGACGAGAGACGTTTGGCGCCGTTTTATTCGTTCACCGTGACCACGATCTCGCCTATTGCCTCGGTGAAAGCGAATTATTGGAAAGAGCACGGCCTGACGAGAGACGTTTGGCGCCGTTTTATTCGTTCACCGTGACCACGATCTCGGCTATTGCCTCGGTGAAAGCGAATTATTGGAGAGAGCACGGCCTGACGAGAGACGTTTGGCGCCGTTTTATTCGTTCCCCGTGACCACGATCTCGGCTATTGCCTCGGTGAAAGCGAATTATTGGAGGGAGCACGGCCTGACGAGAGACGTTTGGCGCCGTTTTATTCGTTCACCGTGACCACGATCTCGGCTATTGCCTCGGTGAAAGCGAAATATTGGAGAGAGCACGGCCTGACGAGAGACGTTTGGCGCCGTTTTATTCGTTCACCGTGACCACGATCTCGGCTATTGCCTCGGTGAAAGCGAATTATTGGAGAGAGCACGGCCTGACGAGAGACGTTTGGCGCCGTTTTATTCGTTCACCGTGACCACGATCTCGGCTATTGCCTCGGTGAAAGCGAATTATTGGAGAGAGCACGGCCTGACGAGAGACGTTTGGCGCCGTTTTATTCGTTCACCGTGACCACGATCTCGGCTATTGCCTCGGTGAAAGCGAATTATTGGGGAGAGCACGGCCTGACGAGAGACGTTTGGCGCCGTTTTATTCGTTCACCGTGACCACGATCTCGGCTATTGCCTCGGTCAAAGCGAATTATTGGAGAGAGCACGGCCTGACGAGAGACGTTCGGCGCGGTTTTATTCGTTCACCGTGACCACGATCTCGGCTATTGCCTCGGTGAAAGCGAATTATTGGAGAGAGCACGGCCTGACGAGAGACGTTTGGCGCCGTTTTATTCGTTCACCGTGACCACGATCTCGGCTATTGCCTCGGTGAAAGCGAATTATTGGAGAGAGCACGGCCTGACGAGAGACGTTCGGCGCGGTTTTATTCGTTCACCGTGACCACGATCTCGGCTATTGCCTCGGTGAAAGCGAATTATTGGAGAGAGCACGGCCTGACGAGAGACGTTCGGCGCGGTTTTATTCGTTCACCGTGACCACGATCTCGGCTATTGCCTCGCTGAAAGCGAATTATTGGAGAGAGCACGGCCTGACGAGAGACGTTTGGCGCGGTTTTATTCGTTCACCGTGACCACGATCTCGGCTAATGCCTCGGTGAAAGCGAATTATTGGAGAGAGCACGGCCTGACGAGAGACGTTTGGCGCCGTTTTATTCGTTCACCGTGACCACGATCTCGCCTATTGCCTCGGTGAAAGCGAATTATTGGAGAGAGCACGGCCTGACGAGAGACGTTTGGCGCCGTTTTATTCGTTCACCGTGACCACGATCTCGGCTATTGCCTCGGTGAAAGCGAATTATTGGAGAGAGCACGGCCTGACGAGAGACGTTCGGCGCGGTTTTATTCGTTCACCGTGACCACGATCTCGGCTATTGCCTCGGTGAAAGCGAATTATTGGAGAGAGCACGGCCTGACGAGAGACGTTTGGCGCCGTTTTATTCGTTCACCGTGACCACGATCTCGGCTATTGCCTCGGTGAAAGAGAATTATTGGAGAGAGCACGGCCTGACGAGAGACGTTTGGCGCCGTTTTATTCGTTCACCGCGACCACGATCTCGGCTATTGCCTCGGTGAAAGCGAATTATTGGAGAGAGCACGGCCTGACGAGAGACGTTTGGCGCCGTTTTATTCGTTCAATGTGACCACGATCTCGGCTATTGCCTCGGTGAAAGCGAATTATTGGAGAGAGCACGGCCTGACGAGAGACGTTTGGCGCCGTTTTATTCGTTCACCGTGACCACGATCTCGGCTATTGCCTCGGTGAAAGCGAATTATTGGAGAGAGCACGGCCTGACGAGAGACGTTTGGCGCCGTTTTATTCGTTCACCGTGACCACGATCTCGGCTATTGCCTCGGTGAAAGCGAATTATTGGAGAGAGCACGGCCTGACGAGAGACGTTCGGCGCGGTTTTATTCGTTCACCGTGACCACGATCTCGGCTATTGCCTCGGTGAAAGCGAATTATTGGAGAGAGCACGGCCTGACGAGAGACGTTTGGCGCCGTTTTATTCGTTCACCGTGACCACGATCTCGGCTATTGCCTCGGTGAAAGCGAATTATTGGAGAGAGCACGGCCTGACGAGAGACGTTCGGCGCGGTTTTATTCGTTCACCGTGACCACGATCTCGGCTATTGCCTCGGTGAAAGCGAATTATTGGAGAGAGCACGGCCTGACGAGAGACGTTCGGCGCGGTTTTATTCGTTCACCGTGACCACGATCTCGGCTATTGCCTCGGTGAAAGCGAATTATTGGAGAGAGCACGGCCTAACGAGAGACGTTTGGCGCGGTTTTATTCGTTCACCGTGACCACGATCTCGGCTATTGCCTCGGTGAAAGCGAATTATTGGAGAGAGCACGGCCTGACGAGAGACGTTTGGCGCCGTTTTATTCGTTCACCGTCACCACGATCTCGCCTATTGCCTCGGTGAAAGCGAATTATTGGAGAGAGCACGGCCTGACGAGAGACGTTTGGCGCCGTTTTATTCGTTCACCGTGACCACGATCTCGGCTATTGCCTCGGTGAAAGCGAATTATTGGAGAGAGCACGGCCTGACGAGAGACGTTCGGCGCGGTTTTATTCGTTCACCGTGACCACGATCTCGGCTATTGCCTCGGTGAAAGCGAATTATTGGAGAGAGCATGGCCTGACGAGAGACGTTTGGCGCCGTTTTATTCGTTCACCGTGACCACGATCTCGGCTATTGCCTCGGTGAAAGAGAATTATTGGAGAGAGCACGGCCTGACGAGAGACGTTTGGCGCCGTTTTATTCGTTCACCGTGACCACGATCTCGGCTATTGCCTCGGTGAAAGCGAATTATTGGAGAGAGCACGGCCTGACGAGAGACGTTTGGCGCCGTTTTATTCGTTCACCGTGACCACGATCTCGGCTATTGCCTCGGTGAAAGCGAATTATTGGAGAGAGCACGGCCTGACGAGAGACGTTTGGCGCCGTTTTATTCGTTCACCGTGACCACGATCTCGGCTATTGCCTCGGTGAAAGCGAATTATTTGAGAGAGCAGGGCCTGACGAGAGACGTTTGGCGCCGTTTTATTCGTTCACCGTGACCACGATCTCGGCTATTGCCTCGGTGAAAGCGAATTATTGGAGAGAGCACGGCCTGACGAGAGACGTTTGGCGCCGTTTTATTCGTTCACCGTGACCACGATCTCGGCTATTGCCTCGGTGAAAGCGAATTATTGGAGAGAGCACGGCCTGACGAGAGACGTTTGGCGCCGTTTTATTCGTTCACCGTGACCACGATCTCGGCTATTGCCTCGGTGAAAGCGAATTATTGGGGAGAGCACGGCCTGACGAGAGACGTTTGGCGCCGTTTTATTCGTTCACCGTGACCACGATCTCGGCTATTGCCTCGGTGAAAGCGAATTATTGGAGAGAGCACGGCCTGACGAGAGACGTTCGGCGCGGTTTTATTCGTTCACCGTGACCACGATCTCGGCTATTGCCTCGGTGAAAGCGAATTATTGGAGAGAGCACGGCCTGACGAGAGACGTTTGGCGCCGTTTTATTCGTTCACCGTGACCACGATCTCGGCTATTGCCTCGGTGAAAGCGAATTATTGGAGAGAGCACGGCCTGACGAGAGACGTTCGGCGCGGTTTTATTCGTTCACCGTGACCACGATCTCGGCTATTGCCTCGGTGAAAGCGAATTATTGGAGAGAGCACGGCCTGACGAGAGACGTTCGGCGCGGTTTTATTCGTTCACCGTGACCACGATCTCGGCTATTGCCTCGCTGAAAGCGAATTATTGGAGAGAGCACGGCCTGACGAGAGACGTTTGGCGCGGTTTTATTCGTTCACCGTGACCACGATCTCGGCTATTGCCTCGGTGAAAGCGAATTATTGGAGAGAGCACGGCCTGACGAGAGACGTTTGGCGCCGTTTTATTCGTTCACCGTGACCACGATCTCGCCTATTGCCTCGGTGAAAGCGAATTATTGGAGAGAGCACGGCCTGACGAGAGACGTTTGGCGCCGTTTTATTCGTTCACCGTGACCACGATCTCGGCTATTGCCTCGGTGAAAGCGAATTATTGGAGAGAGCACGACCTGACGAGAGACGTTCGGCGCGGTTTTATTCGTTCACCGTGACCACGATCTCGGCTATTGCCTCGGTGAAAGCGAATTATTGGAGAGAGCACGGCCTGACGAGAGACGTTTGGCGCCGTTTTATTCGTTCACCGTGACCACGATCTCGGCTATTGCCTCGGTGAAAGAGAATTATTGGAGAGAGCACGGCCTGACGAGAGACGTTTGGCGCCGTTTTATTCGTTCACCGTGACCACGATCTCGGCTATTGCCTCGGTGAAAGCGAATTATTGGAGAGAGCACGGCCTGACGAGAGACGTTTGGCGCCGTTTTATTCGTTCACTGTGACCACGATCTCGGCTATTGCCTCGGTGAAAGCGAATTATTGGAGAGAGCACGGCCTGACGAGAGACGTTTGGCGCCGTTTTATTCGTTCACCGTGACCACGATCTCGGCTATTGCCTCGGTGAAAGCGAATTATTGGAGAGAGCACGGCCTGACGAGAGACGTTTGGCGCCGTTTTATTCGTTCACCGTGACCACGATCTCGGCTATTGCCTCGGTGAAAGCGAATTATTGGAGAGAGCACGGCCTGACGAGAGACGTTCGGCGCGGTTTTATTCGTTCACCGTGACCACGATCTCGGCTATTGCCTCGGTGAAAGCGAATTATTGGAGAGAGCACGGCCTGACGAGAGACGTTTGGCGCCGTTTTATTCGTTCACCGTGACCACGATCTCGGCTATTGCCTCGGTGAAAGCGAATTATTGGAGAGAGCACGGCCTGACGAGAGACGTTCGGCGCGGTTTTATTCGTTCACCGTGACCACGATCTCGGCTATTGCCTCGGTGAAAGCGAATTATTGGAGAGAGCACGGCCTGACGAGAGACGTTCGGCGCGGTTTTATTCGTTCACCGTGACCACGATCTCGGCTATTGCCTCGGTGAAAGCGAATTATTGGAGAGAGCACGGCCTAACGAGAGACGTTTGGCGCGGTTTTATTCGTTCACCGTGACCACGATCTCGGCTATTGCCTCGGTGAAAGCGAATTATTGGAGAGAGCACGGCCTGACGAGAGACGTTTGGCGCCGTTTTATTCGTTCACCGTGACCACGATCTCGCCTATTGCCTCGGTGAAAGCGAATTATTGGAGAGAGCACGGCCTGACGAGAGACGTTTGGCGCCGTTTTATTCGTTCACCGTGACCACGATCTCGGCTATTGCCTCGGTGAAAGCGAATTATTGGAGAGAGCACGGCCTGACAAGAGACGTTCGGCGCGGTTTTATTCGTTCACCGTGACCACGATCTCGGCTATTGCCTCGGTGAAAGCGAATTATTGGAGAGAGCACGGCCTGACGAGAGACGTTTGGCGCCGTTTTATTCGTTCACCGTGACCACGATCTCGGCTATTGCCTCGGTGAAAGAGAATTATTGGAGAGAGCACGGCCTGACGAGAGACGTTTGGCGCCGTTTTATTCGTTCACCGTGACCACGATCTCGGCTATTGCCTCGGTGAAAGCGAATTATTGGAGAGAGCACGGCCTGACGAGAGACGTTTGGCGCCGTTTTATTCGTTCACCGTGACCACGATCTCGGCTATTGCCTCGGTGAAAGCGAATTATTGGAGAGAGCACGGCCTGACGAGAGACGTTTGGCGCCGTTTTATTCGTTCACCGTGACCACGATCTCGGCTATTGCCTCGGTGAAAGCGAATTATTTGAGAGAGCAGGGCCTGACGAGAGACGTTTGGCGCCGTTTTATTCGTTCACCGTGACCACGATCTCGGCTATTGCCTCGGTGAAAGCGGATTATTGGAGAGAGCACGGCCTGACGAGAGACGTTCGGCGCGGTTTTATTCGTTCACCGTGACCACGATCTCGGCTATTGCCTCGGTGAAAGCGAATTATTGGAGAGAGCACGGCCTGACGAGAGACGTTTGGCGCCGTTTTATTCGTTCACCGTGACCACGATCTCGGCTATTGCCTCGGTGAAAGAGAATTATTGGAGAGAGCACGGCCTGACGAGAGACGTTTGGCGCCGTTTTATTCGTTCACCGTGACCACGATCTCGGCTATTGCCTCGGTGAAAGCGAATTATTGGAGAGAGCACGGCCTGACGAGAGACGTTTGGCGCCGTTTTATTCGTTCACCGTGACCACGATCTCGGCTATTGCCTCGGTGAAAGAGAATTATTGGAGAGAGCACGGCCTGACGAGAGACGTTTGGCGCCGTTTTATTCGTTCACCGTGACCACGATCTCGGCTATTCGGTGAAAGCGAATTATTGGAGAGAGCACGGCCTGACGAGAGACGTTTGGCGCCGTTTTATTCGTTCACCGTGACCACGATCTCGGCTATTGCCTTGGTGAAAGCGAATTATTGGAGAGAGCACGGCCTGACGAGAGACGTTTGGCGCCGTTTTATTCGTTCACCGTGACCACGATCTCGGCTATTGCCTCGGTGAAAGCGAATTATTTGAGAGAGCAGGGCCTGACGAGAGACGTTTGGCGCCATTTTATTCGTTCACCGTGACCACGATGTCGGCTATTGCCTCGGTGAAAGCGGATTATTGGAGAGAGCACGGCCTGACGAGAGACGTTCGGCGGGGTTTTATTCGTTCACCGTGACCACGATCTCGGCTATTGCCTCGGTGAAAGCGAATTATTGGAGAGAGCACGGCCTGACGAGAGACGTTTGGCGCCGTTTTATTTGTTCACCGTGACCACGATCTCGGCTATTGCCTCGGTGAAAGCGAATTATTGGAGAGAGTACGGCCTGACGAGAGACGTTTGGCGCCGTTTTATTCGTTCACCGTGACCACGATCTCGGCTATTGCCTCGGTGAAAGCGAATTATTGGAGAGAGCACGGCCTGACGAGAGACGTTTGGCGCCGTTTTATTCGTTCACCGTGACCACGATCTCGGCTATTGCCTCGGTGAAAGCGAATTATTGGAGAGAGCACGGCCTGACGAGAGACGTTCGGCGCGGTTTTATTCGTTCACCGTGACCACGATCTCGGCTATTGCCTCGGTGAAAGCGAATTATTGGAGAGAGCACGGCCTGACGAGAGACGTTTGGCGCCGTTTTATTCGTTCACCGTGACCACGATCTCGGCTATTGCCTCGGTGAAAGCGAATTATTGGAGAGAGCACGGCCTGACGAGAGACGTTTGGCGCCGTTTTATTCGTTCACCGTGACCACGATCTCGGCTATTGCCTCGGTGAAAGCGAATTATTGGAGAGAGCACGGCCTGACGAGAGACGTTCGGCGCGGTTTTATTCGTTCACCGTGACCACGATCTCGGCTATTGCCTCGGTGAAAGCGAATTATTGGAGAGAGCACGGCCTGACGAGAGACGTTTGGCGCCGTTTTATTCGTTCACCGTGACCACGATCTCGGCTATTGCCTCGGTGAAAGCGAATTATTGGAGAGAGCACGGCCTGACGAGAGACGTTCGGCGCGGTTTTATTCGTTCACCGTGACCACGATCTCGGCTATTGCCTCGGTGAAAGCAAATTATTGGAGAGAGCACGGCCTGACGAGAGACGTTTGGCGCCGTTTTATTCGTTCACCGTGACCACGATCTCGGCTATTGCCTCGGTGAAAGCGAATTGTTGGAGAGAGCACGGCCTGACGAGAGACGTTTGGCGCCGTTTAATTCGTTCACCGTGACCACGATCTCGGCTATTGCCTCGGTGAAAGCGAATTATTGGAGAGAGCACGGCCTGACGAGAGACGTTCGGCGCGGTTTTATTCGTTCACCGTGACCACGATCTCGGCTATTGCCTCGGTGAAAGCGAATTATTGGAGAGAGCACGGCCTGACGAGAGACGTTTGGTGCCGTTTTATTCGTTCACCGTGACCACGATCTCGGCTATTGCCTCGGTGAAAGCGAATTATTGGAGAGAGCACGGCCTGACGAGAGACGTTCGGCGCGGTTTTATTCGTTCACCGTGACCACGATCTCGGCTATTGCCTCGGTGAAAGCGAATTATTGGAGAGAGCACGGCCTGACGAGAGACGTTCGGCGCGGTTTTATTCGTTCACCGTGACCACGATCTCGGCTATTGCCTCGGTGAAAGCGAATTATTGGAGAGAGCACGGCCTGACGAGAGACGTTCGGCGCGGTTTTATTTGTTCACCGTGACCACGATCTCGGCTATTGCCTCGGTGAAAGCGAATTATTGGAGAGAGCACGGCCTGACGAGAGACGTTCGGCGCGGTTTTATTCGTTCACCGTGACCACGATCTCGGCTATTGCCTCGGTGAAAGCGAATTATTGGAGAGAGCACGGCCTGACGAGAGACGTTCGGCGCGGTTTTATTCGTTCACCGTGACCACGATCTCGGCTATTGCCTCGGTGAAAGCGAATTATTGGAGAGAGCACGGCCTGACGAGAGACGTTCGGCGCGGTTTTATTCGTTCACCGTGACCACGATCTCGGCTATTGCCTCGGTGAAAGCGAATTATTGGAGAGAGCACGGCCTGACGAGAGACGTTCGGCGCGGTTTTATTCGTTCACCGTGACCACGATCTCGGCTATTGCCTCGGTGAAAGCGAATTATTGGAGAGAGCACGGCCTGACGAGAGACGTTTGGCGCCGTTTTATTCGTTCACCGTGACCACGATCTCGGCTATTGCCTCGGTGAAAGCGAATTATTGGAGAGAGCACGGCCTGACGAGAGACGTTTGGCGCGGTTTTATTCGTTCACCGTGACCACGATCTCGGCTATTGCCTCGGTGAAAGCGAAATTTTGGAGAGAGCACGGCCTGACGAGAGACGTTCGGCGCGGTTTTATTCGTTCACCGTGACCACGATCTCGGCTATTGCCTCGGTGAAAGCGAATTATTGGAGAGAGCACGGCCTGACGAGAGACGTTCGGCGCGGTTTTATTCGTTCACCGTGACCACGATCTCGGCTATTGCCTCGGTGAAAGCGAATTATTGGAGAGAGCACGGCCTGACGAGAGACGTTCGGCGCGGTTTTATTCGTTCACCGTGACCACGATCTCGGCTATTGCCTCGGTGAAAGCGAATTATTGGAGAGAGCACGGCCTGACGAGAGACGTTCGGCGCGGTTTTATTCGTTCACCGTGACCACGATCTCGGCTATTGCCTCGGTGAAAGCGAATTATTGGAGAGAGCACGGCCTGACGAGAGACGTTCGGCGCGGTTTTATTCGTTCACCGTGACCACGATCTCGGCTATTGCCTCGGTGAAAGCGAATTATTGGAGAGAGCACGGCCTGACGAGAGACGTTCGGCGCGGTTTTATTCGTTCACCGTGACCACGATCTCGGCTATTGCCTCGGTGAAAGCGAATTATTGGAGAGAGCACGGCCTGACGAGAGACGTTCGGCGCCGTTTTATTCGTTCACCGTGACCACGATCTCGGCTATTGCCTCGGTGAAAGCGAATTATTGGAGAGAGCACGGCCTGACGAGAGACGTTCGGCGCGGTTTTATTCGTTCACCGTGACCACGATCTCGGCTATTGCCTCGGTGAAAGCGAATTATTGGAGAGAGCACGGCCTGACGAGAGACGTTCGGCGCGGTTTTATTCGTTCACCGTGACCACGATCTCGGCTATTGCCTCGGTGAAAGCGAATTATTGGAGAGAGCACGGCCTGACGAGAGACGTTTGGCGCCGTTTTATTCGTTCACCGTGACCACGATCTCGGCTATTGCCTCGGTGAAAGCGAATTATTGGAGAGAGCACGGCCTGACGAGAGACGTTCGGCACGGTTTTATTCGTTCACCGTGACCACGATCTCGGCTATTGCCTCGGTGAAAGCGAATTATTGGAGAGAGCACGGCCTGACGAGAGACGTTCGGCGCGGTTTTATTCGTTCACCGTGACCACGATCTCGGCTATTGCCTCGGTGAAAGCGAATTATTGGAGAGAGCACGGCCTGACGAGAGACGTTTGGCGCCGTTTTATTCGTTCACCGTGACCACGATCTCGGCTATTGCCTCGGTGAAAGCGAATTATTGGAGAGAGCACGGCCTGACGAGAGACGTTTGGCGCCGTTTTATTCGTTCACCGTGACCACGATCTCGGCTATTGCCTCGGTGAAAGCGAATTATTGGAGAGAGCACGGCCTGACGAGAGACGTTTGGCGCCGTTTTATTCGTTCACCGTGACCACGATCTCGCCTATTGCCTCGGTGAAAGCAAATTATTGGAGAGAGCACGGCCTGACGAGAGACGTTTGGCGCCGTTTTATTCGTTCACCGTGACCACGATCTCGGCTATTGCCTCGGTGAAAGCGAATTATTGGAGAGAGCACGGCCTGACGAGAGACGTTTGGCGCCGTTTTATTCGTTCACCGTGACCACGATCTCGGCTATTGCCTCGGTGAAAGCGAATTATTGGAGAGAGCACGGCCTGACGAGAGACGTTTGGCGCCGTTTTATTCGTTCACCGTGACCACGATCTCGCCTATTGCCTCGGTGAAAGCGAATTATTGGAGAGAGCACGGCCTGACGAGAGACGTTTGGCGCCGTTTTATTCGTTCACCGTGACCACGATCTCGGCTATTGCCTCGGTGAAAGCGAATTATTGGAGAGAGCACGGCCTGACGAGAGACGTTTGGCGCCGTTTTATTCGTTCACCGTGACCACGATCTCGCCTATTGCCTCGGTGAAAGCGAATTATTGGAGAGAGCACGGCATGACGAGAGACGTTTGGCGCCGTTTTATTCGTTCACCGTGACCACGATCTCGCCTATTGCCTCGGTGAAAGCGAATTATTGGGGGGAGCACGGCCTGACGAGAGACGTTTGGCGCCGTTTTATTCGTTCACCGTGACCACGATCTCGGCTATTGCCTCGGTGAAAGCGAATTATTGGAGAGAGCACGGCCTGACGAGAGACGTTTGGCGCCGTTTTATTCGTTCACCGTGACCACGATCTCGCCTATTGCCTCGGTGAAAGCGAAATATTGGAGAGAGCCCGGCCTGACGAGAGACGTTTGGCGCCGTTTTATTCGTTCACCGTGACCACGATCTCGGCTATTGCCTCGGTGAAAGCGAATTATTGGAGAGAGCACGGCCTGACGAGAGACGTTTGCCGCCGTTTTATTCGTTCACCGTGACCACGATCTCGGCTATTGCCTCGGTGAAAGCGAATTATTGGAGAGAGCACGGCCTGACGAGAGACGTTTGGCGCCGTTTTATTCGTTCACCGTGACCACGATCTCGGCTATTGCCTCGGTGAAAGCGAATTATTGGAGAGAGCACGGCCTGACGAGAGACGTTTGGCGCCGTTTTATTCGTTCACCGTGACCACGATCTCGGCTATTGCCTCGGTGAAAGCGAATTATTGGAGAGAGCACGGCCTGACGAGAGACGTTTGGCGCCGTTTTATTCGTTCACCGTGACCACGATCTCGGCTATTGCCTCGGTGAAAGCGAATTATTGGAGAGAGCACGGCCTGACGAGAGACGTTTGGCGCCGTTTTATTCGGTCACCGTGACCACGATCTCGGCTATTGCCTCGGTGAAAGCGAATTATTGGAGAGAGCACGGCCTGACGAGAGACGTTTGGCGCCGTTTTATTCGTTCACCGTGACCACGATCTCGGCTATTGCCTCGGTGAAAGCGAATTATTGGAGAGAGCACGGCCTGACGAGAGACGTTTGGCGCCGTTTTATTCGTTCACCGTGACCACGATCTCGGCTATTGCCTCGGTGAAAGCGAATTATTGGAGAGAGCACGGCCTGACGAGAGACGTTTGGCGCCGTTTTATTCGTTCACCGTGACCACGATCTCGGCTATTGCCTCGGTGAAAGCGAATTATTGGAGAGAGCACGGCCTGACGAGAGACGTTTGGCGCCGTTTTATTCGTTCACCGTGACCACGATCTCGGCTATTGCCTCGGTAAAAGCGAATTATTGGAGAGAGCACGGCCTGACGAGAGACGTTCAGCGCGGTTTTATTCGTTCACCGTGACCACGATCTCGGCTATTGCCTCGGTGAAAGCGAATTATTGGAGAGAGCACGGCCTGACGAGAGACGTTTGGCGCCGTTTTATTCGTTCACCGTGACCACGATCTCGGCTATTGCCTCGGTGAAAGCGAATTATTGGAGAGAGCACGGCCTGACGAGAGACGTTTGGCGCCGTTTTATTCGTTCACCGTGACCACGATCTCGGCTATTGCCTCGGTGAAAGCGAATTATTGGAGAGAGCACGGCCTGACGAGAGACGTTTGGCGCCGTTTTATTCGTTCACCGTGACCACGATCTCGGCTATTGCCTCGGTGAAAGCGAATTATTGGAGAGAGCACGGCCTGACGAGAGACGTTTGGCGCCGTTTTATTCGTTCACCGTGACCACGATCTCGGCTATTGCCTCGGTGAAAGCGAATTATTGGAGAGAGCACGGCCTGACGAGAGACGTTTGGCGCCGTTTTATTCGTTCACCGTGACGACGATCTCGGCTATTGCCTCGGTGAAAGCGAATTATTGGAGAGAGCACGGCCTGACGAGAGACGTTCGGCGCGGTTTTATTCGTTCACCGTGACCACGATCTCGGCTATTGCCTCGGTGAAAGCGAATTATTGGAGAGAGCACGGCCTGACGAGAGACGTTCGGCGCGGTTTTATTCGTTCACCGTGACCACGATCTCGGCTATTGCCTCGGTGAAAGCGAATTATTGGAGAGAGCACGGCCTGCCGAGAGACGTTTGGCGCCGTTTTATTCGTTCACCGTGACCACGATCTCGGCTATTGCCTCGGTGAAAGCGAATTATTGGAGAGAGCACGGCCTGACGAGAGACGTTTGACGCCGTTTTATTCGTTCACCGTGACCACGATCTCGGCTATTGCCTCGGTGAAAGCGAATTATTGGAGAGAGCACGGCCTGACGAGAGACGTTCGGCGCGGTTTTATTCGTTCACCGTGACCACGATCTCGGCTATTGCCTCGGTGAAAGCGAATTATTGGAGAGAGCACGGCCTGACGAGAGACGTTTGGCGCCGTTTTATTCGTTCACCGTGACCACGATCTCGGCTATTGCCTCGGTGAAAGCGAATTATTGGAGAGAGCACGGCCTGACGAGAGACGTTCGGCGCGGTTTTATTCGTTCACCGTGACCACGATCTCGGCTATTGCCTCGGTGAAAGCGAATTATTGGAGAGAGCACGGCCTGACGAGAGACGTTCGGCGCGGTTTTATTCGTTCACCGTGACCACGATCTCGGCTATTGCCTCGGTGAAAGCGAATTATTGGAGAGAGCACGGCCTGAAGAGAGACGTTTGGCGCCGTTTTATTCGTTCACCGTGACCACGATCTCGGCTATTGCCTCGGTGAAAGCGAATTATTGGAGAGAGCACGGCCTGACGAGAGACGTTTGGCGCCGTTTTATTCGTTCACCGTGACCACGATCTCGGCTATTGCCTCGGTGAAAGCGAATTATTGGAGAGAGCACGGCCTGACGAGAGACGTTTGGCGCCGTTTTATTCGTTCACCGTGACCACGATCTCGGCTATTGCCTCGGTGAAAGCGAATTGTTGGAGAGAGCACGGCCTGACGGGAGACGTTTGGCGCGGTTTTATTCGTTCACCGTGACCACGATCTCGCCTATTGCCTCGGTGAAAGCGAATTATTGGAGAGAGCACGGCCTGACGAGAGACGTTTGGCGCCGTTTTATTCGTTCACCGTGACCACGATCTCGGCTATTGCCTCGGTGAAAGCGAATTATTGGAGAGAGCACGGCCTGACGAGAGACGTTTGGCGCGGTTTTATTCGTTCACCGTGACCACGATCTTGCCTATTGCCTCGGTGAAAGCGAATTATTGGAGAGAGCACGGCCTGACGAGAGACGTTTGGCGCGGTTTTATTCGTTCACCGTGACCACGATCTCGGCTATTGCCTCGGTGAAAGCGAATTTTTGGAGAGAGCACGGCCTGACGAGAGACGTTTGGCGCCGTTTTATTCGTTCACCGTGACCACGATCTCGGCTATTGCCTCGGTGAAAGCGAATTATTGGAGAGAGCACGGCCTGACGAGAGACGTTTGGCGCGGTTTTATTCGTTCACCGTGACCACGATCTCGCCTATTGCCTCGGTGAAAGCGAATTATTGGAGAGAGCACGGCCTGACGAGAGACGTTTGGCGCCGTTTTATTCGTTCACCGTGACCACGATCTCGGCTATTGCCTCGGTGAAAGCGAATTATTGGAGAGAGCACGGCCTGACGAGAGACGTTTGGCGCGGTTTTATTCGTTCACCGTGACCACGATCTCGGCTATTGCCTCGGTGAAAGCGAATTATTGGAGAGAGCACGGCCTGACGAGAGACGTTTGGCGCGGTTTTATTCGTTCACCGTGACCACGATCTCGCCTATTGCCTCGGTGAAAGCGAATTATTGGAGAGAGCACGGCCTGACGAGAGACGTTTGGCGCGGTTTTATTCGTTCACCGTGACCACGATCTCGGCTATTGCCTCGGTGAAAGCGAATTATTGGAGAGAGCACGGCCTGACGAGAGACGTTTGGCGCCGTTTTATTCGTTCACCGTGACCACGATCTCGGCTATTGCCTCGGTGAAAGCGAATTATTGGAGAGAGCACGGCCTGACGAGAGACGTTCGGCGCGGTTTTATTCGTTCACCGTGACCACGATCTCGCCTATTGCCTCGGTGAAAGCGAATTATTGGAGAGAGCACGGCCTGACGAGAGACGTTCGGCGCGGTTTTATTCGTTCACCGTGACCACGATCTCGGCTATTGCCTCGGTGAAAGCGAATTATTGGAGAGAGCACGGCCTGACGAGAGACGTTCGGCGCGGTTTTATTCGTTCACCGTGACCACGATCTTGGCTATTGCCTCGGTGAAAGCGAATTTTTGGAGAGACCACGGCCTGACGAGAGACGTTTGGCGCCGTTTTATTCGTTCATTGTGACCACGATCTCGGCTATTGCCTCGGTGAAAGCGAATTATTGGAGAGAGCACGGCCTGACGAGAGACGTTTGGCGCCGTTTTATTCGTTCACCGTGACCACGATCTCGGCTATTGCCTCGGTGAAAGCGAATTATTGGAGAGAGCACGGCCTGACGAGAGACGTTTGGCGCCGTTTTATTCGTTCACCGTGACCACGATCTCGGCTATTGCCTCGGTGAAAGCGAATTATTGGACAGAGCACGGCCTGACGAGAGACGTTTGGCGCGGTTTTATTCGTTCACCGTGACCACGATCTCGCCTATTGCCTCGGTGAAAGCGAATTATTGGAGAGAGCACGGCCTGACGAGAGACGTTTGGCGCCGTTTTATTCGTTCACCGTGACCACGATCTCGGCTATTGCCTCGGTGAAAGCGAATTATTGGAGAGAGCACGGCCTGACGAGAGACGTTTGGCGCGGTTTTATTCGTTCACCGTGACCACGATCTCGCCTATTGCCTCGGTGAAAGCGAATTATTGGAGAGAGCACGGCCTGACGAGAGACGTTTGGCGCGGTTTTATTCGTTCACCGTGACCACGATCTCGCCTATTGCCTCGGTGAAAGCGAATTATTGGAGAGAGCACGGCCTGACGAGAGACGTTTGGCGCGGTTTTATTCGTTCACCGTGACCACAATCTCGGCTATTGCCTCGGTGAAAGCGAATTATTGGAGAGAGCACGGCCTGACGAGAGACGTTTGGCGCCGTTTTATTCGTTCACCGTGACCACGATCTCGGCTATTGCCTCGGTGAAAGCGAATTATTGGAGAGAGCACGGCCTGACGAGAGACGTTCGGCGCGGTTTTATTCGTTCACCGTGACCACGATCTCGCCTATTGCCTCGGTGAAAGCGAATTATTGGAGAGAGCACGGCCTGACGAGAGACGTTCGGCGCGGTTTTATTCGTTCACCGTGACCACGATCTCGGCTATTGCCTCGGTGAAAGCGAATTATTGGAGAGAGCACGGCCTGACGAGAGACGTTCGGCGCGGTTTTATTCGTTCACCGTGACCACGATCTCGGCTATTGCCTCGGTGAAAGCGAATTATTGGAGAGACCACGGCCTGACGAGAGACGTTTGGCGCCGTTTTATTCGTTCATCGTGACCACGATCTCGGCTATTGCCTCGGTGAAAGCGAATTATTGGAGAGAGCACGGCCTGACGAGAGACGTTTGGCGCCGTTTTATTCGTTCACCGTGACCACGATCTCGGCTATTGCCTCGGTGAAAGCGAATTATTGGAGAGAGCACGGCCTGACGAGAGACGTTTGGCGCCGTTTTATTCGTTCACCGTGACCACGATCTCGGCTATTGCCTCGGTGAAAGCGAATTATTGGAGAGAGCACGGCCTGACGAGAGACGTTTGGCGCCGTTTTATTCGTTCACCGTGACCACGATCTCGGCTATTGCCTCGGTGAAAGCGAATTATTGGAGAGAGCACGGCCTGACGACAGACGTTTGGCGCGGTTTTATTCGTTCACCGTGACCACGATCTCGCCTATTGCCTCGGTGAAAGCGAATTATTGGAGAGAGCACGGCCTGACGAGAGACGTTTGGCGCGGTTTTATTCGTTCACCGTGACCACGATCTCGGCTATTGCCTCGGTGAAAGCGAATTTTTGGAGAGAGCACGGCCTGACGAGAGACGTTTGGCGCCGTTTTATTCGTTCACCGTGACCACGATCTCGGCTATTGCCTCGGTGAAAGCGAATTATTGGAGAGAGCACGGCCTGACGAGAGACGTTTGGCGCGGTTTTATTCGTTCACCGTGACCACGATCTCGCCTATTGCCTCGGTGAAAACGAATTATTGGAGAGAGCACGGCCTGACGAGAGACGTTTGGCGCCGTTTTATTCGTTCACCGTGACCACGATCTCGGCTATTGCCTCGGTGAAAGCGAATTATTGGAGAGAGCACGGCCTGACGAGAGACGTTTGGCGCGGTTTTATTCGTTCACCGTGACCACGATCTCGGCTATTGCCTCGGTGAAAGCGAATTATTGGAGAGAGCACGGCCTGACGAGAGACGTTTGGCGCGGTTTTATTCGTTCACCTTGACCACGATCTCCCCTATTGCCTCGGTGAAAGCGAATTATTGGAGAGAGCACGGCCTGACGAGAGACGTTTGGCGCGGTTTTATTCGTTCACCGTGACCACGATCTCGGCTATTGCCTCGGTGAAAGCGAATTATTGGAGAGAGCACGGCCTGACGAGAGACGTTTGGCGCCGTTTTATTCGTTCACCGTGACCACGATCTCGGCTATTGCCTCGGTGAAAGCGAATTATTGGAGAGAGCACGGCCTGACGAGAGACGTTCGGCGCGGTTTTATTCGTTCACCGTGACCACGATCTCGCCTATTGCCTCGGTGAAAGCGAATTATTGGAGAGAGCACGGCCTGACGAGAGACGTTTGGCGCGGTTTTATTCGTTCACCGTGACCACGATCTCGGCTATTGCCTCGGTGAAAGCGAATTATTGGAGAGAGCACGGCCTGACGAGAGACGTTTGGCGCGGTTTTATTCGTTCACCGTGACCACGATCTCGGCTATTGCCTCGGTGAAAGCGAATTATTGGAGAGAGCACGGCCTGATGAGAGACGTTCGGCGCGGTTTTATTCGTTCACCGTGACCACGATCTCGCCTATTGCCTCGGTGAAAGCAAATTATTGGAGAGAGCACGGCCTGACGAGAGACGTTCGGCGCGGTTTTATTCGTTCACCGTGACCACGATCTCGGCTATTGCCTCGGTGAAAGCGAATTATTGGAGAGAGCACGGCCTGACGAGAGACGTTTGGCGCCGTTTTATTCGTTCACCGTGACCACGATCTCGGCTATTGCCTCGGTGAAAGCGAATTATTGGAGAGAGCACGGCCTGACGAGAGACGTTCGGCGCGCTTTTATTCGTTCACCGTGACCACGATCTCGGCTATTGCCTCGGTGAAAGCGAATTATTGGAGAGAGCACGGCCTGACGAGAGACGTTCGGCGCGGTTTTATTCGTTCACCGTGACCACGATCTCGGCTATTGCCTCGGTGAAAGCGAATTATTGGAGAGAGCACGGCCTGACGAGAGACGTTCGGCGCGGTTTTATTTGTTCACCGTGACCACGATCTCGGCTATTGCCTCGGTGAAAGCGAATTATTGGAGAGAGCACGGCCTGACGAGAGACGTTTGGCGCCGTTTTATTCGTTCACCGTGACCACGATCTCGCCTATTGCCTCGGTGAAAGCGAATTATTGGAGAGAGCACGGCCTGACGAGAGACGTTTGGCGCGGTTTTATTCGTTCACCGTGGCCACGATCTCGGCTATTGCCTCGGTGAAAGCGAATTATTGGAGAGAGCACGGCCTGACGAGAGACGTTTGGCGCCGTTTTATTCGTTCACCGTGACCACGATCTCGGCTATTGCCTCGGTGAAAGCGAATTATTGGAGAGAGCACGGCCTGACGAGAGACGTTCGGCGCGATTTTATTCGTTCACCGTGACCCCGATCTCGGCTATTGCCTCGGTGAAAGCGAATTATTGGAGAGAGCACGGCCTGACGAGAGACGTTCGGCGCGGTTTTATTCGTTCACCGTGACCACGATCTCGGCTATTGCCTCGGTGAAAGCGAATTATTGGAGAGAGCACGGCCTGACGAGAGACGTTTGGCGCGGTTTTATTCGTTCACCGTCACCACGATCTCGGCTATTGCCTCGGTGAAAGCGAATTATTGGAGAGAGCACGGCCTGACGAGAGACGTTTGGCGCCGTTTTATTCGTTCACCGTGACCACGATCTCGCCTATTGCCTCGGTGAAAGCGAATTATTGGAGAGAGCACGGCCTGACGAGAGACGTTTGGCGCGGTTTTATTCGTTCACCGTGACCACGATCTCGCCTATTGCCTCGGTGAAAGCGAATTATTGGAGAGAGCACGGCCTGACGAGAGACGTTCGGCGCGGTTTTATTCGTTCACCGTGACCACGATCTCGGCTATTGCCTCGGTGAAAGCGAATTATTGGAGAGAGCACGGCCTGACGAGAGACGTTTGGCGCCGTTTTATTCGTTCACCGTGACCACGATCTCGGCTATTTCCTCGGTGAAAGCGAATTATTGGAGAGAGCACGGCCTGACGAGAGACGTTCGGCGCGGTTTTATTCGTTCACCGTGACCACGATCTCGGCTATTGCCTCGGTGAAAGCGAATTATTGGAGAGAGCACGGCCTGACGAGAGACGTTTGGCGCGGTTTTATTCGTTCACCGTGACCACGATCTCGCCTATTGCCTCGGTGAAAGCGAATTATTGGAGAGAGCACGGCCTGACGAGAGACGTTTGGCGCGGTTTTATTCGTTCACCGTGACCACGATCTCGGCTATTGCCTCGGTGAAAGCGAATTATTGGAGAGAGCACGGCCTGACGAGAGACGTTTGGCGCCGTTTTATTCGTTCACCGTGACCACGATCTTCGGCTATTGCCTCGGTGAAAGCGAATTATTGGAGAGAGCACGGCCTGACGAGAGACGTTCGGCGCGGTTTTATTCGTTCACCGTGACCACGATCTCGGCTATTGCCTCGGTGAAAGCGAATTATTGGAGAGAGCAAGGCCTGACGAGAGACGTTCGGCGCGGTTTTATTCGTTCACCGTGACCATGATCTCGGCTATTGCCTCGGTGAAAGCGAATTATTGGA
This sequence comes from Ixodes scapularis, assembly GCF_016920785.2. Taxonomy (NCBI): domain Eukaryota; kingdom Metazoa; phylum Arthropoda; class Arachnida; order Ixodida; family Ixodidae; genus Ixodes; species Ixodes scapularis. The sequence continues at coordinate 1,969 of NW_024610242.1, read as the reverse complement.
GAGAGCACGGCCTGACGAGAGACGTTTGGCGCGGTTTTATTCGTTCACCGTGACCACGATCTCGGCTATTGCCTCGGTGAAAGCGAATTATTGGAGAGAGCACGGCCTGACGAGAGACGTTTGGCGCCGTTTTATTCGTTCACCGTGACCACGATCTCGCCTATTGCCTCGGTGAAAGCGAATTATTGGAGAGAGCACGGCCTGACGAGAGACGTTTGGCGCGGTTTTATTCGTTCACCGTGACCACGATCTTGGCTATTGCATCGGTGAAAGCGAATTATTGGAGAGAGCACGGCCTGACGAGAGACGTTTGGCGCGGTTTTATTCGTTCACCGTGACCTCGATCTCGCCTATTGCCTCGGTGAAAGCGAATTATTGGAGAGAGCACGGCCTGACGAGAGACGTTTGGCGCGGTTTTATTCGTTCACCGTGACCACGATCTCGGCTATTGCCTCGGTGAAAGCGAATTATTGGAGAGAGCACGGCCTGACGAGGGACGTTTGGCGCCGTTTTATTCGTTCACCGTGACCACGATCTCGCCTATTGCCTCGGTGAAAGCGAATTATTGGAGAGAGCACGGCCTGACGAGAGACGTTTGGCGCGGTTTTATTCGTTCACCGTGACCACGATCTCGCCTATCGCCTCGGTGAAAGCGAATTATTGGAGTAAGCACGGCCTGACGAGAGACGTTCGGCGCGGTTTTATTCCTTCACCGTGACCACGATCTCGCCTATTGCCTCGGTGAAAGCGAATTATTGGAGAGAGCACGGCCTGACGAGAGACGTTTGGCGCCGTTTTATTCGTTCACCGTGACCACGATCTCGCCTATTGCCTCGGTGAAAGCGAATTATTGGAGAGAGCACGGCCTGACGAGAGACGTTTGGCGCGGTTTTATTCGTTCACCGTGACCACGATCTCGGCTATTGCCTCGGTGAAAGCGAATTATTGGAGAGAGCACGGCCTGACGAGAGACGTTTGGCGCGGTTTTATTCGTTCACCGTGACCACGATCTCGGCTATTGCCTCGGTGAAAGCGAATTTTTGGAGAGAGCACGGCCTGACGAGAGACGTTTGGCGCCGTTTTATTCGTTCACCGTGACCACGATCTCGGCTATTGCCTCGGTGAAAGCGAATTATTGGAGAGAGCACGGCCTGACGAGAGACGTTTGGCGCGGTTTTATTCGTTCACCGTGACCACGATCTCGCCTATTGCCTCGGTGAAAGCGAATTATTGGAGTAAGCACGGCCTGACGAGAGACGTTCGGCGCGGTTTTATTCGTTCACCGTGACCACGATCTCGCCTATTGCCTCGGTGAAAGCGAATTATTGGAGAGAGCACGGCCTGACGAGAGACGTTTGGCGCCGTTTTATTCGTTCACCGTGACCACGATCTCGGCTATTGCCTCGGTGAAAGCGAATTATTGGAGAGAGCACGGCCTGACGAGAGACGTTTGGCGCGGTTTTATTCGTTCACCGTGACCACGATCTCGCCTATTGCCTCGGTGAAAGCGAATTATTGGAGAGAGCACGGCCTGACGAGAGACGTTTGGCGCGGTTTTATTCGTTCACCGTGAACACGATCTCGGCTATTGCCTCGGTGAAAGCGAATTTTTGGAGAGAGCACGGCCTGACGAGAGACGTTTGGCGCCGTTTTATTCGTTCACCGTGACCACGATCTCGGCTATTGCCTCGGTGAAAGCGAATTATTGGAGAGAGCACGGCCTGACGAGAGACGTTTGGCGCGGTTTTATTCGTTCACCGTGACCACGATCTCGCCTATTGCCTCGGTGAAAGCGAATTATTGGAGAGAGCACGGCCTGACGAGAGACGTTTGGCGCCGTTTTATTCGTTCATCGTGACCACGATCTCGGCTATTGCCTCGGTGAAAGCGAATTATTGGAGAGAGCACGGCCTGACGAGAGACGTTTGGCGCGGTTTTATTCGTTCACCGTGACCACGATCTCGGCTAT
>NW_024610241.1:0-54515 GCF_016920785.2 Ixodes scapularis | reverse complement strand
GGCAAACATGAGCCTTAGCTGCTGTCGCTTTCGTCGATTCTTACTTGACACGACCGTCCACAGAATAAAACTTTTCATGCCGTTTTTAAAGTAAACCAATAAAGTACACATTCTTTTACTTACATTTGGAGCCAGGTCAAGGCTCTTTCTGCGCGCGAAGTCGGAATTGAATTATAGAATCGAAGAGGGTCTTACCGTAACCAAAACGCTGGGTACTTTTAGTGTTTCTTCACCACGGATCGCACAGCGTGACCTAAAAATCTCTCTAGCTGTCATTTTTTACCACCAGGTGAGATACGTGCATTCACCAGCACACAGGCCCGGGAAGTTTGCCCGTTTATATTTAACACCCGCTTAACGGTCTCCGTGCACTGGTAAATTTGTAGCCGTCTTAAAACTTTCGTTAATTTTACCTTTCCCGCTGGTTGATCTACCAAAAACAGATCAGTTATTTAATTTCCTCCCTGTGAACCTCGCTTACCAGCCTCTTCTAGATTTCCTTGCCACGGAAGGACAGTTCACTTCTGTTAGGAACAAAATAAAAGAAAATAGAGACTATTTCTTTTATCGCTGCGGAAATATGTAAATTTGAAGCTTTAAATTGATAAACTAATTAAATAACGTGGCAACTCAAAACTAATTTTTGAGCTTTATGGTTACCGCATAACTACAGGTCTTCAAAACCGCGCTTTCAGACATTTTTTAAACTACTCCGCGAAGCATACTCAAAATTACTGATATTCACCAGCCTACGGTAGTAATGGGTAATTGAAGAACTGTAGGTTGGTATGAAACTGTTCGAGTTGGTAATTCTTTAGTACGATAGGAATGACCGCTACAAAAATATTACGTTGTTACCCTGTCGCAAGTTTTGCTCTCGTTTTCCTCGTTTCTTTGTAGCTATAAGGGTTCTCATGGTAAATGAAGACAATTTTGTTTAGGGAAATTTGCTATACTTAATTAACGAGTATCATGGTTGAATTCAATTTATTACCCAGCTTTAGTCACTGAAAGCCCGAGAAAGGAAGGGCGTGGTTCATTTCATTCGCGCTCCTCGCTTCGTGATTCGTTTTTCGGCGGTCTTTATCGGCTAATTCCGCAACGCCACTGACTCGGGAGCGAAAATAGGGTTGCCGGTACTTGCCACTCCCTGCAAATGGTGGCGATGCCAGTGACTATACGGCGAGCAAGAGTTCCAAAATGCGTTCTGGACACATCGGAGTGCGACGAGGAGCACGGCAATCAAAGGGCAACATTGAGATGCCGCAAGCAACGCACGATGCCGAGGCAGCCAGGGGCGCGCAGAAGAGCGTGAGTTCGGCTGCAGGGGTAAACAAGCGCACGAGGTGCGCACAAAGCAGACTAACTAGCACGCCGAATAGTATTTGATTGCGGGTTGATGTATAGTGTAAAGAGCAACAATCGCTTCGGTCACAATGCTTTCACGCATTCTGAACTTGTGCGTTTTAGTGCGCGTTTACCGAGGATCTTGACCCCGTGTAAAACGTTTTCACGCTTTGTTTGAACTAAAAAAAAACGAAAAGACGTGCAGGACGGCGCTATGAAAAAAACACAACACCGAAATTTGCTTCAAGCGTATATATATATATATATATATATATATATATATATATATATATATATATATATATATATATATATATATATATATATATGTATTTTTTTTGTCACAACAAGAACAAATGTTTATTCGTGCCGTCCGCTAATTAGAGAATCAACCGCCAAGCTGAAGCAATGTAGCGACGTTGTCTTTCTGAGAACAGGTCACTGAATTACCGTAACGTACCAAAATTGTTCGACTTCCAAAATAAATTGGATGGTAATAATTTTGCACGTAGCTTGCTAAAGTATTATCGCTAAAACCATTCACACGAGCACTAAACCACATTTTAACTTCGTAGTCTCACTGATTTGTTTATTTATCCAATCACTACGCCAGAGTGGGTCAAATAAAATGTTCGAAAATATTAAATGCATTCCATAAAAATCTCCGGCACAGCAAAATGGCTCTCAGCAGGAGTGCATTCCCATTATGGTGTCGGCAGAGCTTTGAATCTTCATTTCAAACTCTGCAAGCCGGTTTGTACACCACTTATAATTATAAATATGCCGACCTGAGTACGTAGTAAAATGCTGGGACAGAAAAAATATGTTCCCGGATATATTGGTTTTGAACAAACACGTAGGCCATTTTGGTACGCTTAAATTTTTGTTTTGCAATTTCTGCTTAACACGCATTTCGTTCAAGTCAAAGACGCAACGTTTTTTTGTATATATTTTCTTTTAACGTTCTGGGTTTCTAGGTTAAATGAGAATGCGGGAGTACGCGTGTTTCGGACGTTTGAAATGGAAATCAATTCGGTGAAATTTAGGCCACGACGATCCCATTTGCATCCTGCGCACACATTCGCCCCTCGAATATCCAAAAGCAGCACCTAAAACCCCCCGCAGACGATCAAGCGCGTGGAAGAGTACGCCGAATTGTTCCCTGGCGCTGTTTTTGCTTCCCTAGGAAAACAAAATTATACTGCAGATCAAGTCTGTTTAAGAAACACCAAACCCTTTCGGGGATATATTTTTTTCGGCGAATTTTGTATATTTAATTTTCATTTAGTTTTTACTAGTGTAGATTTTTTTCCAAGAAAACTGAATGTTTGGTAGGACTGAGACCCTGTAGACATGAACCACACAACATCTTGTGTATGTGATCACGTTAATTAAAAATCATCGCCAACTCAACGTGAAGCGATCATGTTTATTTTCAGTACTTATAAACTATCCAATAAGTTATCATAGTGAAAAAACCTGGAGACTAGGGACGACAAAAAGCACAACTGAACAACTATACCTGGCCGTTTCCTTAGTCCGAACTGTCTTTTTTTTAACTGTAAATATTTACAAGATTGTTATTGCAATAACACTTATATCCTAAGTTGGTTGAAATCTCGCATTATAAGTGGTGGGCAACTACCAAAATATTCTTTGTTTCGTACACTGTAAGCTAATAATGTCTAACTTTGCAGATCTTTTTGAAAATTTATATTTTCTTTCCGATAATTTGTCATTGTTTTTATGAGACTGAGCATTATAACGTGTCTTAGGTCGAAAATTTCAGAATAATGCCTATGACAGTTACCTGCAGTGCTGTAACATAGTTCTGTATCAATTCATTACCCCTTTCAACGAGTAATTTATTGCATCTCCAGATAATGCAGGAAGAAGTCAGCTACACTGATTTCATACGTGATACTTATACTGTCACGAATGACAAGTGATGAGGCGATGAAAACTGAAGTAAACTAAACGTTTAATGGGGCGAACCTGTGCCCAAATTAATAAAAGGAAGGAAACGGAAGAAAGCAGGACAGCGTCGCGGGCGTCGATGTCGGCGAAACCGCAGGGTCGAGCGTTGGGGCGAGACTGAGTCGACAAGGTCGCGAGCGGCGTCTTATCTAGAGTGAGTCACTAGCGAGTTTTAGTAGACCGTGTTTCCCGCTCCGCTAAGCTCCTCCACTACCCCGAACTCTACAGCCAAGGCCATCGGCACGCAGGCGCAGCGGCGGTTTCTTCGCAGCGGAGGGCTAGCGGAGCGGGAAACACGGTCTACTAAAACTCCCTGCTATCTCGAAGATTCGGCGCAGAAGATTCGGCGCAGAAGGTTCGAGCGTAGCGCGCTCGAGGCGAGAATAAACACGCACTTTCTAGAACAACAAGAGCAGGGATAAACGATAGAATTTATGTCCGGAGCAAGAATGAACGAGAACCTTCAATTAGTCCGTGACCCCGGCCGCGGCATTATCTCCCCTTTAAAAGCGCACCGTCCCGATGCATCACAAACCGAAAACACAAATCCACAACAAAGGGACAGTAGCATCGCGAGCCACAGTTCACAGTTTGACGAGAGTCCAAAGTTCTATCGTGCGTAATACGGCTTGAGGCGCACGACGTGGAATACTTCAGGTCGCGGTTGACGTTGTCTTGATGGTTGAGTTCCGTCGGGAAGCACCCGAAGCACCTCAAGACGGCGAAGAACCTTGTAGGGTCCAAAGTAGCGCTTGAGAAGCTTCTCGCTGAGACCGCGGCGCCGTATTGGTGTCCACACCCGTACCCGGTTTCCGGGATGAAAGTGGGCGTCATGCCGGCGAAGATTGTAGCGGCCGGCGCGGACATGTTGCTGGTCTTGAATCTGTAGTCTGGCTAGCTGGCGAACCTCTTGTGCCCGTTGAGCAACCACTTGGGTGTCATCACTCCCGCCGTCGACTGACTCGTGCGGCAACATGGAGTCTAGCATTGTCGTCACCGTCCGGCCATACACCAGCTGAAAGGGTGTCACTCCTGTGGTCTCTTGCACTGCTGTGTTGTAGGCGAACATGACGTAGGGCAGCACTTCGTCCCAGGTCTTGTGCTCCACATCGGCGTACATAGAGACCATGTCGGCGATTGTTTTGTTGAGTCGCTCCGTCAACCCGTTGGTCTGTGGATGGTATGCAGTTGTTCGACGGTGGTCCGTGTGGCTTAGACGAAGGATATCTTGGGTCAACTATGCCATAAACGATGACCCTCGGTCTGTGATTAGGACTTCGGGAGCGCCATGCCGGAGAACGATGAACTCACGAAAAACTTGGCAACTTCGACAGCAGTCCCCGACGGAAGGGGCTTTCGTCTCGGCGTAACGAGTAACGAGTTTCCCCATCGTCGACGGTGGAAAAAGACCCAGCAAATCCATTCCAATTTGCTGGAAGGGCTTGGTTAGCGGGGTAATCGCCTGAAGGACACCTGCTGGCTTTGACGGCGCTTTCTTGCGTCGCTGGCACTCATGGCACGATCGTCTGTAGAGATGGACGGTCTTCGGAAGCTTCGGCCAGTAGTATTTTTCACGTATTCGGGCTAGCGTCCGGCTGTAACCGAGGTGCCCTGAAGTCGGGTCGTCGTGGCAGGCTTGAAAAATCTCTTCTCTAAGGCTGGTAGGAACTACCAGAAGCCACGGCGAATTACTGGTTCCGAAATTCTTCTTCTAAAGCACACCTCCTCGAATAATGAAGGTCGGCAGGGCTCGTGAAAAGACAATAAGAACGGAACTTCCTCGTCCTTCTAGATGCTCAATCAGGGCGCGCAGCTCAGAATCGTTTCGTTGGAGCCCTGCCATGTCGTTGGTGTCTACGGCACCTAGGAAATATTCGTCATCAGCGTCGTGGACGCCGGCAATGGGAGGTTCGACTGGAGCCCTAGACAAACAGTCAGCATCATTATGCTTGCGGCCGCACTGATGCACAATGGTTACGTAGAATGCTTGCAGTCAAAGACTCCAGCGGGCGAGGCGTCCGGACGGAGCCTTGAGGTTTGCGAGCCAGCAAAGGGCGTGGTGGTCTGTGACCGCGCGAAACGGGATCCGCGCAGGTACGGACGGAACTTGGTCATCGCCCAAACGTCAGCAAGACATTCTTTGTCGGTCGTTGAATAATTTTGTCCTGCCTTAGACAGCGCCCGGCTTGCGTAAGCGATTACTCGCTCTGCCCCTTCTTGTCGCTGAACGAGCACCGCACCGAGACCGGTATTGCTGGCCTCCGTATGGATTTCATTCTCCGCCGACTGGTCAAAATGTCCGAGGATAGGGAGTGACTGGAGCCTTCGCTTGAGTTCGTCGAACGCTTGCTCTTGCTCCTCTCCCCACTGGAATTGCACGTAGTCTTTCGTCAGATGCATCAGCGGTGTAGAAATTTGCGCAAAGTCAGGAACGAAACGTCAGTAATAGGCGCACAGCCCAAGGAATCTACGAACGGCCTTCTTGTCTGATGGCTTCGGGAATTCGGCGACAGCGGACGTCTTTGCATTATCAGGGCTTACACCCTGATCAAGTACGACGTGGCCCAAGAATTTCAGCTCACCATAGGCGAACCGACACTTGGAAGGCCGAAGTTTCAGCCCAGCAGCCTTGAAGGCCCGTAGCACGGCTCGCAGGCGTCTCAGGTGCTCGTCGAATTCGCTTGCGAACACCACAACATCGTCAAGGTAGACGAAACAGCTTTGCCATTTCAAGCCGGAAAGGACAGTGTCCATAACGCTCTGGAAGGTTGCCGGCGCTGTGCACAGCCCGAACGGCATTATTTTAAACTCATACAGTCCGTCCGGCGTGACGAAGGCAGTTTTTTCACGATCTCGTTCGTCGACCTCAATCTGCCAGTACCCGCTCTTCAAGTCCATCGACGAAAATTATCGGGCGTGGCGCATAGGGTCTAGGGTGTCGTCGATGCGAGGCAGCGGATAGACGTCCTTTCTTGTTACTTCGTTCAGCCGGCCATAGTCCACGCAGAACCTCAAGGTTCCGTCTTTCTTCTTCACAAGCATTACTGGGGAAGCCCATGGACTGTTTGAGGGCTGGACGATGTCGTCATTAAGCATTTCCTGAACTTGCTTCTGGGGGGCTTTCCTTTCTTTCACGGAGACCCTGTACGGCGGCCGATGCACAGGGAGTGCGTCGTTATCATTAATTATTCGATGTTTCGCAACCGTCGTTTGGCGCACCTTCGACGACGTGGAGAAGCACTCACTGAACTCGGCGAGAAGGTCACTGAGTTGTCGCTGTTGTGGGGCTGGGAGGGACGGGTCGATGTCGAGCTCTGATGACGTGATTGTCTTGTTCTTCGTCGGAGAGGCGTCTTCTGAGATCACCGTGATCGCGGCTGAGTCCTGGATTTCCTCGACGTAACCCACAGCTGTACCCTTGGTAAGGTGCTGCGACTCTTGCCGGAAGTTGGTGACAAGGTCTGCGGTACGCCCGTCCTGGGGCTCGGTTACGCCTCTTCCAATGCCAATCCCTCGTCCAACGAGAAGTTGGACGCTTCCTTCCAACAGTGCTACGCCGCAGGTGGCTTCCTCGGTCCCAACGGGCACAAAGACACTCGACAGCGGCGGCAGGTTTACGTGGCTGGCAAGGACTCGCACTACTGCTAACGTCGCTTTGGGATTTTCCGCCGATGGGACAGGTTTCCGAAACGTCAGCTTGGTATTTGCAAGGTCGATGATGGTGCCGTATTCGCACAAGAAGTTCATTCCGAGAATGACGTCCCTCGAACAGTCTTCAAGAGCGACGAACTTCACAGGGCAGGTTTCGCCGTGCATCTCAACGCGAGCAGTGCACCAGCCGACAGGTGTGATGAGATGTTCGCCGGCGGTTCGTATCTGCGGTCCGTCCCACGACGTCCTAACTTTCCGAAGGCGACGAGAGAGTCTCCCACTCAAAACGGAGTAGTCTGCTCCGGTGTCGACAAGTGCTGTCGCGTCGTGGCCGTCGATGATAACGTTGAGGTTATTCGATACTCTTGCAGAAAAGTCGCTTCGGGGCGTTGCGGCGTTAGAGTGGGAGTGCTTCGACGATCTTGGAGGATCTTGGCATCGTTCGTCTCCGGCAACACCACCTCCCGGCATTGCCGCGCCTAGTTTTCCCGACGGGAAGCGATAGGTGACAGGCTATCTCGGCGAGATCGGCGGAAGGGCGATGGCGAGCGTCGGGGAGACGGTGAGCGGAATCCTCCGAGAGTCGACTCAGGAGATGAAGAGCGGCGGAGGTAGTCTTCGATGTCCCGAGGTCGGTCTCCGAGACGTGGTCGGGGGTCGTTGGGTGCAAACCCTCGTAGGCCCAGTTGGCGGTAGAGGCATCGTCGGTAGATATGGTCGGCTTCCCCGCAGTGGTAGCACACCGGGCGTCGATCAGCCGTCCTCCGCACGTCGGTCTTCCTTGGCGCAACTTGTTCTGGACGAACGTGGGCCCGAACTTCCTGGAGTCGGGAATGCTGCGGCTCTGGAGGCACACGTTCGGGAGGCGCCATGTACGGACGCGGTGCTGGTGGTGCTCGGCGGACCATTGCGGCGTAGCTTAACGTCGGTTCTTCGGGAGCTGGAACGATAGTGGGAGTGTCCGACTGGCACGCTCGTTGTAGTTCCTCTCGAACCACCTCGGCAATTGAGAGCGACGCCGGGCTTTTGTGAGCCGGCAGTAGCTTCCTGAGCTCATCCCGGACGACGTCGCGGATGATCTGCCGCAGCTGTTCGATGCCGACACCATCGACATTGGAGCGAGGTGGAGAAACAACCGGAACCGTTGACACACCGGCGAGCCGCTGATAGTGTACTACAGCTCTGGCCTATAGCGCTCGCTCGATGTTGGTCGCCTCGGCCACGAAGCCGTCTACCGCCGTCGGGGGGTTGCGGACAAGGCCACCGAAGATTTCGCTCTTGACGCCCGTCATGAGGAAGCGCAACTTCTCCTCGGTGGCTTGCGGGTCGGTGCGTGTACAGAGTCGTAGAACGTCTTCAACGTAGCTTGTCACGCTCTCGTCGGGGTCTTGTGTCCGCGTCTGGAGCAGGTCCTCCGCATTCTGTCGCCGGTGTTGATTCGAGAAGGTTTGCTTCAACTGGGTGGCGCAGATATCCCACGAAGTGAGCAAAGCCTCGTGGTTTTCGAACCAGTGCCTCGCGGTGACTTCCAGCGAGAAGTAGAGGTTCTGGAGGCGTTGCTCGGCGTTCCATCTGTTGGGGCAGGCCACGCGCTCATAGTGAAGAATCCAGTCCTCGACGTTGTCATAAATTTCGCCATGAAAAGGTGTCGGCGATCGTGGGGCGACGGGCAGGAGAACGACGGGCGGAGCGGTCATCGTCGCGGTCTTCTTCCTTGATTTCTGCGGCAGGGGTCGGAGTTCCGGCGGTAGGCCTTGATTACGGCGACTTGATTGGGCCTTGGTCTGGTCTTCTTCGAAGGGTAGCCTCCCGGGGTTGAGTACGTCACTTGGCCGACGTGTTTTTGGAGGGGTACGGTCCACGGGCATAGGACGCAAGTACCCCGTACCTCTACCAAAAAGTCACGAATGACAAGTGATGAGGCGACGAAAACTGAAGTAAACTAAACGTTTAATGGGGCAAACTCGCGCCCAAATTAATAAAAGAAAAAGGAAACAGAAGAAAGCAGGAGAGCGCCGCGGGCGTCGATGTCAGCGCAACCGCAGGATCGAGCGCTGGGGCGAGACTGACTCGACAAGGTCGCGAGCGGCGTCTTATCTTGAGTGAATCCCTATCTCGAAGATTCTCCGGAGAAGGTTCGAGCGTAGCGCGCTCGGGACGAGAATGAACACGCCCTTTCTAGAGCAACAAACGCAGGGATAAACAATATAAGTTATGTTCGTAGCAAGAATAAACTAGAACCTTCAATAAGTCCGTGACCCTGTGTGCGGCAATATCCCCCCCCCTCCCCATTCCTCTTACATCCAAAATAATGATGCTGCGTTTTCATGTTGGCTATATACGACTTTTACTCCATACAAAAGGAAGAAAAAAAATCCTCTGCAGATGTATTAGGACTGGGGAAAGCAAGGACGATTTTTTTCTCGGTGTAAAAACGAGAGTATCGTCTGCGCATTCTACAGGTCTTCCCATTTCAATTCCTTGCCTCTCCAAGAAGCGGGTTGAAGAAGAAGACGGTAAAATCGAGACCTGTCTGGGCCTGGAGCCCGTTGTTGTCGGGCCGCGACGAATCCGTACAAACACGGCGGATTCAATCAGATTCGGCGCATTGATCCTGCCGGAGCTTCTGCTGTCGTTTATGAGACGGTCGTATGTTATGTTTCTTTTTTTTTTTTTGTTCTTGTTGCATTTGCCATTGCTATGAACAAACTTTGCGCTACACGTGTTATGGCAAATGGGGCTTTAACTGGATAGCGAAGTAAGAAGGTAAAGCTAATAATTTTACATGCTTCGCTTCGGCGTTGAGAATAGACCTCAAATTTATAATTCACGGTTCATTCTCAGGAACGACGTAAAATAAAATTTAGATGATTTCTGAGCATCTGCTAAGGCTGGGAATTTTTTTTTTTTTTTTTTTGCTTTAGAAATTAGTTTGGAGAAGCACATTTGCGCGAGACCTGTACGGAACGTGGACACAATCCGAGGTGTTTGAATGAAATTCGGGCAATAGCTGCAGAAAAACGGAGTTTGATGGCAAATTGCACAACCCTGTTTTTTTTTTTTCATTCAGTGTCTCGTGGTAAATTCTGTGGGAGCAAAGACGTGCATACACGACGTTCCCATATCTCTATGCGCATTCTTGTGGAAGTTTTCTAGAAAATCCACTATAGCTCTAGTGCGTCGGAACTATTGAAAGAAAATTATATAGATCAGTTCAACAAACTTATGAGAACATATGAGGTCATATATGACCTTATATACGCCTATGCGCCCTCATATATATTATACAAGTTCAGATGTGTTTATTGGAATAATCATGCATAAATGTTTTGCTTTTCAATTAGAAAACAAAAACGGGTACCAAAAATGAAAAAAAGAGCTATGGCAGGCTAAGAAATATAAAAGCATTGATGGATAGTTTAGTCAAAAGTTGTTGATCTCAAAACACAAATATCTTGCTGCCTTCCAAATTTCTACCAGCGACAAAACCAGATTACACAGAAGGAAAGAAAACTGAAAGGCTACATCTGAAACTAAAAACATTCGTTATTAGTACTTTATCTCTTGATTTCTTCTAACTGCTTCCTCTGGGCGGTTGATCGTGAAGGCAAACACGTATTCCCTTGACTACCTAATAATTTAAATTTTTTGCACAATTACCTAACTTTAGGGTCTACAATAATGGGCAAGAATACTAAAATCGCTCAATATTAGTCATAAACAATTACTAACTCTATACGTGCCCATGGACACTAGCAATGGAAACATCAGCATTATTAAATGCTTAGGAACAGCACTGACGGTACACTTGCAAGTTGTGTTAATATTTGCGTGCCCTTACTCAAATATACCAGAGTATTTTGTTTACATCTACGTTACAAATCTCTGTATGAAAATACTTTTACAAGATCTAGTAGTTCCGACCGCGTGATGCTCGTTGAACATTCCAGGTTCGCATTTGTAGCACACGGACGAAATAGTTTGTAAACACTGACCAAAGCCAGACACCATGTCGGAGTTACTTTCCTCTACGACTGAACATCCTCAAAAGAAATTTGAGCACTTTGTTGGTTCGAAGGCTTGTTCTTCGGCCGCATGGGGGCTCCAAAAAGCGTCTTTCGCGCGAAAGCGCATACTATTACTATAGTCACTGACCAGGTAACAACGGCAGGGAGGAGCTAGCTTCAGTTTCCCCAGCTCCATCGGGAACCTCTAGCGCGAGCGTGGTACATTTGACAACGCTCTCGTGTCTTGTGCTCCTCCAGCGCGCCTCCGCAGGCAAAGAGCGGCAGAAGGCAAAGAGCGTGTGCTGGAGGACGGGCGTTTGAAAGAAGTGACTTGCCATTCTAATTCTTTTAATGAATTTACTCTCTACCGAAGTTGTACGTGTTGTTTTAAAATGTGTGACTTTTCAGCGCCATTTCCGCGAGTGTGCGCATTTCAAAACAAGAGGAAACTTACTGAGATAACCGAGCAGATTTCCATATAGACGCACTAGGTGATGGGAAGAAGGGACATGGGGAAAGAGGAAAGAAAAAATACTAAAACTACAGACACATCTAATTAACATTGATTACATCGAAGTGTTTGTCATTTGACTCTTTTTGAGACCTCGTGCTGCCGTGTCATTCTTTTCTTAAATTTCACTTTCTTTCTTGCTGAAGCCGCTGGTTACCCGTCTGATAGTGAACGTCGGATTATCTGCGCTAGATGGAGGACGGGCAAAGGCGTTTTGCCATGGATTCGCGTGGAGTTAAGCATCTCGGCATGAGCCGCACAGACAACAGCGACGTGATGTCAGCGCCACGTGTCGGTGAACTGATTGAAAATTGCAACGCATATAATTATGAATATTTCTGGTTCGCATAAATTTGTTCGCAAACAAAAGCCATTGCGTTAGAAGGTAATGTATTTTGTTTCAAAGAAAGTAATATTAGAGACACCATTTGTCTGAAACGAGTGAACCCAGAGCAGTATTTTCTTCTTTTGATCATTTGCACGTGTCTGGTCTCTGTCGCCAAAGTAAGAACAAAAGAAGAAAAAAAAAAGTGTTGCATATACACGCGCTTAACAAAATCGCAAGAACGAAGTTCCATTCGGCGCAAAAAAGTACGAAACATAGCAACCGGATACCACCCCTGTGCCAGTCCTATCTTTTACGTAGAGGTAATTTTCATTTTGAGAAGTAGACAGACGAATGTTTCGGAAGTTTATCTTTTCCGACCTGCAAACAAAACAACAAAAAAAACAAAAAAAAACGCGAAAAAAAAACAACTCTTGGCACGTTAGATTGCGTGCTTGAGGCTGTGCTATCGATAGCCTAGCTAGGAAGGCGAGCACGTAACAGAAAGCGGCAAAATAACGACAAAAGAAATCCAAGGACTACCTACTGTTTTCAGCCGTTCTTGGATTTGCACTGGTGTGTCTCACATTCTATTTTTATTTTATCTTACGTCCAAATTGAACGTACACAATGCTAACAGCGGTCATAAATAATTCAGTGCCTTGCGATGGAATACCAGTCGAGACGGAGAAAATAAACAATGCAAACTGGATTGACTGTCCCGGAGTATACACTGCTTATCGTTTCATGATAAAAGGGGTTGTTAACCCCTCAACCCTTTGAACGAGCCTAGGTCGTTAACATAGAGGTGTCCCCAATCCGTTTGGGAAGAGCATAACTCGTCTGTTTTCCCCGGTTCGTGCAATTCACCTCTTTGGACGAACCATGCTCGCTCATGGCTTAGTTTGCGGCTGTGCCAAGAGATGCCTGCATTTTTGTTTAATGTGGCTCCCAATCTGTTGAGGCTAGAAATATTATTTGGATATCAACAATTGTAATAAATAAGACAAGAATTAAGCAATTGAAGGGGAGAATCTTCCCAAAACTAAAAACAAATAAGGGGTTAATAGGCTGAAACATTTAAGCACGTGCAGTATGCGAGCAACTAAAATAAAATTAAAGAAACCATTTTTTTTACAAAACGATCAGGAAGGAGCAACACGTTTCAATTACCATAAAACTATTGTTTATTTTTTATTTCAAGTTATTAAAACGCACTGTCTGACTTCACACTTTTCAAGGAAATCAGAAATAAATTAGCATTAGCCCCCCAACACACTTCTCTCTCTTTTACGGCCATAATTTACAGAATGTATATTACTGTGTTCATGTAGATGTGCTTTTTTTATGCATCTCTCCACTACCTGAAACTATGTCTACTCAGGACATCAAGAAAAAAAAGTATTCAGGATAAAAATGATCATGATACTGATAATGATGATGGGGATTATGATAATTAAATTGTTATAGGGGAACTAATTTAGCTTCATTCTTCATTGAAGACTACAGAATTTAACGCATGCTGCCAGCCCCATGTTTTATGCAAGATTAGAGCAAAGATAGTACTATTTTAATATGCGTATTTTATCATTAAATATAATTATCGGGATTCTGTGTAAACGATTATTAAATGTATATTTTTGCCTTTAATGTTTGGACACAAAATCCGCAAGATTCAACTTACGGGAGTTGGGCTCAGTATTATAAGCGTTACCGACAAAAAGCAACGAAATACGTTAAACGCTACCTGCAAATACAAGAAACGCGTTACAGACCTACGTCACTTCAGAATAGAAGCAACGCGTTACCGTTAGAGATACCGACGAAAAGTACTACCTGTAATGTTTTTGTTGCTTTTTTATATATGAAATTTCAACGTGTTACTGTTTTGACGTTACAGGTCTATGTATAAGCGCCATATTTTAAGGAACATTATGTCTATGCAGAAACTTAGCATCCTTATGAACCTTATCTTTCTTTTCCAATTCGATCTTAAAGGTATGTGGGATGAGTGAAAACATTTTCATAACTTGGCGTTTAGAAACAACAAACAAATTTGAAGTGTAATTGTTTTTAATCTCGAGAACATGTGCTGAGCAACGTAACTGCGTTACCGTTACTCAAAATATATTCACATAAGTACATTTTCCATTACTGTTCTGAAAACGTAACATGTACGTTTCTACGTTACTGGAAAAATCTTACTCCTTACTGGTAACGCATGGTAACGCATTACTGCCAACAGTGGTTGGGCTTCGGTGTGTATTTTTGAGTCTGACACAGTTTTCGTACAGCGACAATCACACCGAAACGGTAAGTGGTCACGGCCTACCCAGGAGAACGTGCGTCTAGTAGTGCTTGACAGCTAGCTCTGCTGGAGTCTCAAAACTCTTCCCATCTGTTTTTTTTTTTTCTCACATTACTGTTGTCTGTTTTAACAGAGTCACGTGCACGTTACTAAGATAAGTAACGAATACTTGCAATTATTTTAATTACTGAATAATGGTTAAGCTTGTTGACCTACACACATTCAATGGCAACAGTAATATAAACTTGTTATTTTTCACTGACATGTAGATTAGAGACATCTGATAACGTTTTGGTAGTAATAAGAAAGACACTGAGCGAACAGCAGGGAAGAAGTGATGCAAGGGAAGAGTAGCAAACCTGGTATATACTTCACACTTATTTCCTGGCTTGCTAGAGAGAAATAATATAGACAAGTGTCTACCCTGTTCCATGGTCGCCGTCATGATTGCTTATGCTGACGCCATGACACAGAAGGGGGGCTAGCGCTTTTTGCAAGACTCAGTCTTTTTAGAACCTTTCGCGCACACCGTAGTGCAAGAACGTGAGAAATGCATAGTCCCGAAGCCTGATAATAAAACCGATGCCAAGAGTGCTGTAAAAAGCAAAAATCACGTTTTCTGCGCAGCCCCCCTCATCACAAGAGCCTGTGTTTGAGATTATTATTTCCCGCTTTTATCGCTGGGGCTAGGCTTTCTGACAATGGTCTATAGGAACTATGGGACGGGGTCGGTGCATTCAGTAATAAGACGTGCTCTGCTGTCAAATGTTATTGCGGCTTTTTTCGCTTTTAAAGCCGCTCTTGTATAAGAACATTAAAAAAAACAAAAAAAAACGAAAACTGTTTGAAGCGATGTATCTCAAATACTCTACTCCTAGCTCTTCTCAAAAGGAAACATTCTTAAAAACTGCTAATTTCAGAAAGAAATGCGTTACTTCCAACATACCAACATAGTGCAAGTTTAGATTAAAGTAGGACACCATGCGATGCAGTGTAAATGGCGCCAGGCCGCCAACGCAGATTAAAAGCTTGGGCGCAAACACAGGGAAAATCGGCAGTTGATGTTTTCTAGAGCAATCATTTGAGTAACTTGATAGATGGCAAGTTCCAATTACGGATTTGGACTGAGTGGCGTCCTTCTCATCGGTGCTTAGAAGTTGAGCGGTTTGAAGAGTAGCCAACGGACGGCACTCTGGAGACGATTAGTGCAAGAAATCTTTGAAGTGTAATTTGAAGTCGCTAGAGTCAGTTGAGAAGAAGGCAGCCAGTCTGACCTTCAATCAGTAGCATGCCCGTCACATCGCTCCGGTTCATCTGCGCCGCCCGAATTAAGATATAGGGTCTTCTTTGTGAAAGCACGTGTTGTGTATAGAGTCAGACATTGTTTGCATAGTCATAATATTATAATTGTTTTACGGAAAAGTAGACGAAAGGGCTGAACTGCCAAGGAGGTCCTGTATGTGACGAGACAATAACCTGAGTAAATCAAGTAATAAAGCTTTGTCTGTGCAAGTAGTGACGCTTGTCACCCGCGAGCGTTGGGCGCTAACCCGCGAGCATTGGGCCAAACCGGTCCCGAAACGACGGCGTACTGCTTAACAAATTTGCTTAGGGTTCGCAAATTTTGTCCGATGCCTCCCCTCTAAAGAGGCAGAGAGCTTCCGAGGATTTACCTTGAAAATAATATTGTCAAGCGCGTCAGCGAGCAAGCGCGTGCGTGGCCGAATGGTTACCGTGCTTGGCTTCTGCGCGAAGGCCCCAGGTTCGATTCCATTGAGCGAATGCTTCCTTTATTAATTCCTTCAATTTAGCGTTCTAGTAATTTCGAGAACCTTGCCGTCTGATCGAGTCACGAGTCTTCTATGCGCCGAACGTTCTATGCCGAATGTTCCAGAAGCCCACGCGTGTGCATGATGGACTCCGCGTGGCGAGCCGGCATCAGTCTCGCAGCAAGCCCGATCTCGCTGTTAGGCCGCCATCGACGCCTGTGATGCTAACCTTCTTCAATTTTGTTTTGGGCACAAGTTCGCCCCATGAAACGTTTAGTGTCCTTTTGTTATTCGTCGTCTCATCAATTGTCTTTCGCGACAATATATAACACGGGAGAATATATGACACTTTCCAAGGGTAGCCCGAGCGGGAAATATTTGTGAGATATTCTGTTGCTTCCTTTAAAAGGAATTCCAGTGACAATTCCGGTTTAAGTTGCCACAGTTTTTTTTTTTTTTTGTGGCTTACAGTTATAAGGTCGCATTTCTCTTGTCGAACAGACGCGTGCGCTGACTGTTTTCGACACCAGCGTCACGATGAGAGAACAACGGAGTGCCTCTGAGCGCTATTAGACCTTAAGAAACTGATGAATGTACACAACAGAAAAAAAAAAAATCACGCTCGGACATTTTCTTTCTTGATTTTTTTTCCCACAAACCTACACTTGCAAAACATTAGTTCGATAAATGCACCACCTAAAACATACCTTTGCTATCAGTTTCATTTCACTCCGTCTGTTTGGCCAATATATATTGTTTTTTGATGTCTCATTAGAGTCCAGAGGAACTCTGTATACTACTAAAAACAAAGAGGGACTAAAAAACAAAAAAAAGAGTGGCCTATCCCTCGTTGCCAATGTCTCCCAAAGGAAATGACTTATTCGCATAGCTGCTGAGGGGCAAGCTAGCACAGGCACGACGCGAAGCTTCCGCGACACGTTCAATAATGTAAATGGGAAATATCATTCACGACTTTGCAATTTTCTATTTCTCTCAATGGAAGTCAAAAGATTTTTAAATGACGCTGCATTACAGAGGGATCGTCAAGATTAGAATTGAAATGACGGGTATTGGTCTCATCGGTGTAAATGGCTAGAACCTTTGTAGCTTCCGAGTATCGGATGAAGCCCCGGATGTATGTACAGTGCTAATCACACTTGTCTATAACGCGCGTGCGAGCGGCTTTCTCCGGAGAGCGCTGGACTGGTGGCATTCGCGAGAAATAAGCTAGTCACGTGGCGCAACATGGAACGGCCCGCTCGAGGGGTGTCCTGCTCGCTCTATCAGCTTGATGAGCGATAAAAGTAAAGTGCTTTATGATATATTTTTGTTTTTTGATGACGACATCGTTCATACGCCTTCCGTTCAGTGTGTTTATTGTTCGAGCAATGATGCTTGTAAAAAACGTGCGAGCAGCCTTCCGCGTTTGCCACCAGCTGATAGAGTGGGCAGGACACCCCTCGAGCGGGCCGTTCCATGTTGCGCCACGTGACTAGCTTAGTTTCTGAAATGCCACTAGTATTGCGCTCCCCGGAGAAAGCCGCACACTCGCGCGTTATACACAAGTGTGATTAGCACTGTACAACAAAATAGCTGTCCTACATCCCATCATTCGGCCCTGTCGTCACGCCGCATGCGGTAGCACTGTTGTCGGCATGGCCGCATGCGCAGGCGCTTCACATGGCTCAATTTTAGTTCCTGAACATGCCTAGTGCTAGAGGCTGCCACTGTTCCACTATCGGCGCCGAGAGCATGACGTAACCAGTGGGCTTTAAAACGACCACACCACCATGCGTGACAAATAGAAAGGTGCTGGACACCGCGGAATAGAGTACTTCACAGCATTCTACCGCTTCATGCTTGTAACTGCGCGCCAACATCACACCTAGTTCCCACACCTGATGTGAAAAAATGTCTACATATTTGTGTGCAGAGTGTCTATCCATATAAAGTACTAATCATTAACATGCAAAGCAGCAGAAAATGAGTGAACGAATATCGGCTTTTGATTTGCTGGTTCCATTAACACTGCCCTCTTTTCAGCCTGTCCGAGGATCTTGGTGTGTGCAGCGTATATTCTACATATATGTAAAATGAAGAAAAAAATATATGCTTTTCACACCTGACATCGCGGATCATGGTCACCGATTACCAATTCTAGTTCTATAATATAATCAGGCCGGGACATCAAACTCTGTTTTTCTTTCTAATTTTTCATGCCGGATTATTCGTAAACAATTCTCGAGGCTCTAAAAGACCGATCTGGACCCCCTCCCCCCATAAGGAACATATAGCTTTCTTCCAGCACCAGAGTCGTTGCTTCCTCCCGTCGGCAGTACTCCGAATATGTGACAGCATCCAGCAAATACCCATGAACGTTCTGCTGACTTCAAGAGGAACACAACTTGCGAACATAATTGAATGTAAGTATCTCGCAGATATATTGGTACGCCGACGACACCGCTTTCGTTTTGGCTGTGAATGAAAGCCTATACATTATATCGCCATTCCAGATTAATATATGCGGACGAGTGACATGGTGCAGAAGCAACCATATGGCTTCGATCACACAATAACGTCATCAAGCTTTCCGAAGGCAAGACTGATAGAAATAGTCCCCTTTTATCCTCGCAATCTTGACGGGTCAAAGAAGCTTCTGAATTAGTGGCGGTTTTTGTGAGTATACTTGGGCCAGACTACTGGCACTACAATCTAAAAAAAATGTCTGTGCATCTACTTTCACGCACAACACCTTGGGGAGCCAGTCACCGCAACTTACGGCGGCAGCTCAGCGAATGACGATGCGAAAACATATATTTAGACCAAAAAACGCAGTCTGAGTTATGAGATTAAGCAATGCCAAACGTCACGCTTGCATTGCTTAATGTGAAAACTCAGACTGCGTTTTTTGGTCTAAACATATGCTTCGGCATCGTAATTCGCTGAGCTGCCTCCGTAAGTTGTGGTGATTGACTCCCCGAGCGGTGTGCGTGAAAGTAGACGCACAGACGTGTTTTAGAGTGTACAGCTCTGCAAAGTCATGAACATTCCAACCCGATATCGTTTCATGACCCCTTTAAGAGTTATTCTGGCATTGGTCCTGCGTAATACGTAACGATTTCTAAATGCCTACCACAAGAATATGTTTAACCTGCAAAACATATGTCTGTGTTTTTTTCATAATCAACTATTCTGGCACAGACAAATTAATTTCTTAGCCATCCGCCTTCGAGCAGTGTCTGCCTAAATATATCTACGATGCAGAGACAAAAACAAACCACAATTTAGCCGTGAGAAAATCACATCTAGTGACAGACTCCTGCGCTGCAAATATAGGTTGACCTACCACAAGGAGGATCTGTGCACGCCGGCCTGGCGACTTGATAGAAATGTCACGTGACCACAACACTTTCAAAATGGCCGCCCCCTTGTTAGCATGCACCAGGGAGGAGCAGCGTTCGGTAATTCCATTCTTGGGCGCAGAGGACGCAAATCCTGCGTATATTCATTGCAGGATACTGAAGCAGTATACAGACGCTTGTGTATTGCTTTAGCAGGTTTACAAGTGGCACGAAAAGTTTCAAAGTGGACCGTTTGGTGTGACGCACGCAACTCGCTCCGGCCTGCTTAGACTTAAACGACGCCGTACGCAACGTGTGCTTTGGAACGTCTCATAACCGGGAACAGGTGTGTCACTATCGATGAAGAGGGTGAAGAATTGAATATTAGTCACGGCTCGGCGCACCATATCATTCATGACATTCTGAAGTGCCACAAGGTATCCGCCAGGTGGTACCAAAACAAAAGCATAACAGAACAAAGGTGGGTACCAAAAAACAGCTACGACCAAGCTTCTTCACAGTCTGGTCCCCCGGTGGCGTTCAGGAGCAGCGCGTCAATCGGTGTCCTCTAAGTTTCACCGGTGATGTTCAGAAAACTATGCCTGAGGGTGGCAGCCGTCTACCAAGGCTGGGCCACATCCTGGAGCATGGTAACACCACAAATCTGCAGGGACTTCGCATCCCATATACCCTCGGTGAAGCCACCAAACATCACCCTGGAGGGCTTGCCCAGACACTTCACTTCCCCGGCTTCAGCCAGACTTGAGACCACCTAAAAGATAACCGTCCAAACGAGGAACTCACTAAACAACAATGGACACACATCACCCGTAACATCAACCCGCCATCCTCACCCGCAAGCTCTATTTCAACATCGTCAGCACCTCTCTGTCCTCTGTACACAACACAACCCATCGTCATTAAATGGGGCGCCTTAAACCTTCATGGTACGAGCCACTTGCCTTTCTGCGGCGACGCGGTTCTCCTGAACCATAAATATTATTATTAATATTATTATTATAATTATAATTATAATATTATTATTATTATTATAATTATAATAATATTATTAGTATTATTATCACTAACTTACGCCGGACCTTAAAAGGGCCCTGAAATCATAATTAAGCGTCTAACTTTTTTGCGGCTTTCCACGTCCCTTGGAGTTCGGGCAAGCCAGTGGGCACGGAGAGAGTAACTTTTAACTGGACGACGCGGAAACCGCCCCCACCTACAGGGACGATCCGCGGTGCCGAAAGCGAGCGATATGTGACGTCTTTTATCCTGGGCTTACTACTGGTCAGAGCTGCTAAAAGCTTCTCTTTAGTCGAAATACAAAATATAAGTGGCACGAACCGGTTCAATTCTTTATGAAAGTAGTTTTTGTTCAATATTTTAGATCAATAAAGAAACACATGCAGTTTATAAAGTCCGGAAACCAGAAATGACTCGTCGACATACCCGCCACCAAGTGGCGGAAAAAACGACGCATACTAGAAAGGGGTAGTGGGATGAGGCGCAGACGAGCGGCGAGCGTAGAAAGGTCCCGGATGTACGCGGCGGCGCTGCGGTCGTATTCGCGTCTTCAGCTCGTTGCTCGCCCTCCCGCGGCGGAAATGGGAAGCGCTCTAGTGAGGGTCCCCCGACTCTCCTGCTCAGCGGGCACGGCGGAACTGCTCGCGATCATGGCTTGCTAAATGTAATTTCTGAATGCAAACACGTTCACTGTCCCAACGTGGAGGTGCAGCCATTATGGGGTTGTACCTTATTAGAAAAGTTTAGTATTGCGTATAGAAGCAAACGCAAGCACTGTGCGTTTGCGTTAGGGAGGCGTGCCCCACGTTGCGCGTGCGTATCGTTGCCATGCTCCGATTCAAGACCGCAATTTACGGCTCCACGCACGCGCAGCATGGAAAACGCAAAGCTCACGCAAACACACAGCGCTTGTGTTCGCTTGTATATGCAATGCTATAACTCACTACTGTTTCACCGACTTCCAACGCCAACGAAACGTGCTGCAGTGAGCAGAGGCTCAAGCAGGTAGGCGGTCCTTCGAACTGGAAAGGCTGAGATTGGCGAAACGACGGCGAGCAAATACGAAAAAAAAATTGATGTTTAAAAAAAATAATAAAATAACCGTTTTTTTTTATCGAAGGCGGGGGGGGGGGGGGGGGGGGGGGAGCGGGTGATTTGGTCTGGAAGGATATTGGGGGCGGCGACTTTGGAAGTTTTGCCGATTGTCAAAAGTTGCTACTTTGATAGCACCCTCAATTAATCTAATTTTACATGAACTTCTCACATTAGATAGAATGTTGTCATCGATTCTAGACTCTTTATTTTATAGCTTGGTAATTGAAAATGCTGGAATTGGCACCATTATAATAATAAGCACACTTTATATTGTCATACTTGTTCGCGCGTTTGAAATTAGATCATAAGCAACTAATTATCTTAGAGATTGAAAAATTGCGTATTAAAATATCTTAATTCCAATATTTATTATATTATCAATGCTAATCGCGGCGCTGTATGCCCCCAATTAAACTCACGATTACAAGAATACGCCATTTAGCCATAATAGCCTTTCCTGAAAGGTGTTATTTTCTTTTCTTTTTAGCACATGCAAACCTCCGACATCGCTATCAAGATAGACATACAGTCAAGCACTGGACACAATATACACTCATATGCGTAACGCGTTGCTTTAAAAACAAGCACACTTAAACTTAGATTCCGTCTTTACATTTTTCTACGGAGAACAGCGTTTCTTAATTCATACGTTTTGTGAACATATTGTAAAAATTTATTTATTCTGTTATTCGTGTGCTGGGAATAATGTTAAGGCAATAAATTGTCTAAATACCGCAAAAGCCATTGAAAGGCCTACAGTTCATTATTTCATATGAAAATTATCTCAGCGAGAAAAGACAGCAAGAACGCACATTTATCAGCACTGTTTTTTTCAACAAATAATAATATTCTATATTACCTCCAAAGTGTATGAAAGACCCTGTCTTGAAAGGGACAAAAGTTTCCTCGAACAACTTCATCAACAAAATAATTACGGTGCGAGATTCTTTTTGAGTCATGAAAGAATCTGAAATTAAGGCCTATATCGAGAAATTAAATCCAAAATAAAGATTAGTTTCGGTTTCGCTCTGGAATTAAAGCATACCTCCTGGTGTAAATATTACGCTAAATACCGTTCTTGTTTTCAGGATAAACAGGTGACCTGCGTTCTGAACACCCCAGCTTCCTCGTATTACCAGAAATAATTTGTGTCGCTCAGTGAAGCCAGCACACTACACAGGCTCATCAGCGGCACGCACGCATCTCCGACCCTCACTAAACCCGCCATATTGAAAAACGAGTGGCGCCACCTATAGTGAATTGGAGTCGCGAATCCCGGCTCGAGGATCTGACTGGTTCCGTTCATTCCGAAAGCATTCGGCGGAGGCTTGGCTGGCGATTTAGCTGTTTGGCGGTATGGCAGCTCGAAGTGGCTCCCGTTCTGAACTGATATTTACCCCGTGTTTCCTGTCGTTTGTGGCCAGTTAAGTGTCATGCCGAATTAATCTTGAATTGCGCAGCAATTGCAATGCGAGCCGCCCTGGCCGCCCGCTTCATACAGCCGATTTGAGACATGCTCTGGTGGCGCCCTCTCGAGCCTTCGACACCGAGCGCGGCAGCCGTGAGCGCTCGTTGAGCTCACTACCCCTCTTCTAGTTCACGGACACTCAAGCCAAGACCAAACGACATCATGAAGGAGGTTATTTTTTGCTTGATTTTGTAATTTTAATTTGCCTATAACTTTTAAAATAAATCGAAATTCGAGAAAAGATAAGTGTCATTAAGTTCCTATCTTCAGTGCGCTCAGGTTTGGTACAAATAAAAAAAAAGAACAGTCAAAATGTTGTTACAAGGCCGCTTTAAGGGGCGGGGTGTGCATGATTGTCAGAAGCAACTGCGACGCTACGAAGCCGAGAGAGATGATTTTCTTCGACGCATTGTCACCGGTGATGAATGCTGGGTACACTACGCCCAGCCAGAAATAACGCGAGCAAACAAGGATTGGCGACACACAACGTCACCCAGGCCGATTGAGCTCAAAACACCACCAACGGTTGGCAAGCTAATGCTCGCGGTCTTTTTGAGTCATAAAGGCCCAATAGTTGAATATTACATGGCCTAGGGACTTGCTGTGAACAGTGCATCATACCGAACCTTGTTTGAATGCAACTTAAAGCCTACAATTAGGTCAAAACGTCGCGGATTGCTCCGTTGAGGGGTGTTGCTGCAGCACGACAATGCGCGCCCTCACACGGCACGTACGACGGCGGAAAAAAATCAAAGGATTGCGTTTCGAGTGTATTCCGCACCCCCTATACTCGCCAGACCTCGCACCGAGTGATTACTTATCCTGACCCCTCAAAGGGGCTTTCGGGGGAAAGAATTTTGATACAGATGATGACCTGAAAGCTGTGGTGCATTCCTGGCTCCGGATTCAGCCACACGATTCTTTTTTTTTTTTTTTCCCCACGGCATCTATGCTTTGGTGAAGCGTTGGCGTACATCTACCGAGCGAGGAGGAGACTATGTCGAAAAAGTAACAAAGGGCTTTTCATTATATATATACCACCACGCAGATAAAGAATATTTTTTTTTCACTTTGTTTTGTATATTTTATTGGCCCGAGACTCACATGGCTCTAAAACTTAGGGTGTATCAGGCGCCCGGAGGGTCGGTTCTTCGTTAAGGAATAACTATATATGATTCGTGATCTAATTGTCTTAAAAAGTTAGGAAACATTTAAATACCGTTGCCAGGAATATAGCCTATTTGATGTAATTAAATGAGTTGAAAACCGGATTAAAATGCGCGCGCTACAACTTTCGACTTGAAATATTGTATATTTGTGTAATACTAGTAAATAATTATTTCAACAGCACACATAAACTGACACTAGAAGAGCAAGAAGGAACAAGAAAAAGGTTTATCCTACCAAAATGTTATATATAAATGTTATATAATGTATTTCGCAACAACAATGTGTTTTGCGTTTTGGATTCGTAATACTCGCACTCGCTAAGAGCTGTTAAAAACAAACTTATATTGTGCTGTAAAAGCTATTGTTTCTGAAGTTACTATACGGGTTCTATAGGTTAATTGTCATACGTTTTTTTTTTTGCTGTTTGCATTGTTTTTGTTTCTGATTGAATGCATAGCATCTCAGCTGGCTCTCAGAATCTGCGCACATGCATCTCTATGCTTTTGCGCACCTGTACATAATTGTGTATCTTTTACTGTGAAATAAAATGCATAATTGTTATTGCATTCGCGATACATATATGCATTCACAGTAAGGGAGCCCTATGGCTAACTTACGATCTATCAGAATATAAAAAGCGCTCTTCTATAAACTCAAGTTTCCAATTTACAAGATCAACCATCTTTAACGAAGTTATGTTCCCCCTTGAATTGTTTAATGATTAAACGCTTAATAGTTCAATTGTTTATTTAATATTTATCGACTCGTAAAGCAAGGTATCTAAATTGACATATATTAATATACAAATGATTACTATTTTGTTTATTCATTACATGGCCAGTCTGCTTTATCGAATTTCACAATAGTATTCCCAGTAAAAATAGGAAATGTGAGTGCGTTATACGTTCTTATGATCCATCTGGTGTAACGCTCTCACACTAAGGTCCGCAAAAGCAAAAAGCATTCATGATATGCTATTCTTTATCTATCGTATTTCTACGACCGCTAAGTTCATTATTCGGTATCGGTTAAATATGTTTCTTGCACGCCTTGGCGAGTTTACAAAATCGCAATTCAAATGGAAATATACATATATATATATGTTAATTTTAGCACACAAAGAAAACCCCAATACAGAGTTAGATATGCCAACTTTTCCGCTACTCGTCCAACCCCATCACTCTTCCCATTTCAACAAATATTTTTGACACAATCTCATACGTATCTGTTGCGAGCCAGATCCCCAAGGAACATCATTTCCTCTTTCGATTAGCTTCGCTGACCTATTACGGCCTTGATTATGGATTAGCAGCCACGAACCCCGGAGCGCTATGGGCACTTAGGCTTACTGGTAAACAAAGACAAGCACGCACGCACTCACGCACACTCCACGCACCCGCGCGCTCCCATTAATGGAGCGCACATGCACATCCGATGGCAAACGCCAAATAATTAAGCCGTCGACCGGACGAGAGATCCGCGAGATTTCCCGTCCATTAGGCAAATGTCAGCGCGGCTACCGATGCCTCCTTCCTGAGTGTTATGGGACGACCCGTGACCCTTTTTCTTTTCTGATTTCTGTATCATAAGGGTACGATTTTTTCTCAGAATTAAATTTATATCTCTCGTTCCTCAGTACAATCAAAAACCGCCCTCCCCCCCCCCCCCCCCCCCTCCCACCTCGTGACATATCGACAGCTTAGCTGAATCTGCTGTGGATTATCCTGTCTCTGGAACGAGTGACTGGGTGGTTCCTCTTTAAACGGTTCTTACTGCATGTCATTTGCCCTACAGTGCTCAAAGACGTCTCTGACCAATTTCCCCCCGCAATGGCAGAAATGCACTTCAACGCTACAAGTTGGTACATCCCTAGCTGCTTGTTTACCCCAGCCCGGCCGACTTACGAATATTGCGTATGAGCGGTCTTCCATCAAGGTGTTTCGACCTGCGTTTTCTGCAGCGGCAGGCGTTATTCGGAAGATTACGCTTCGCTTTTCGATCTCTCCCTTCCGGCGTCTCTCGTGAATGAAAAAAAGAATTTGCTAAACTGGACGGGTTGCGTGGCGTCCAGCTACATGCGAACAATCCACAAGGATGTTCGGCATCGTTAGATATTGTCTCGCTCATTCTAAACGTCGTGTCTGCGCAAACGATGCCAACAAAGGGTGCCTTTACTTGGAGGGGAAACGAGATCATAGAGGCACTATCTACTCCGCTTTAGTTTAAGTCCTACCCTAGTCGAGGCTACAATCATATAGACCCAATCACTAGCGGCACGAGTGCATAGCCACGGTGCTCAACGCATGTACACTCTCAAGAAAAAAGGGTGTCAATGGTGCATTCTTACATCCTTTGTCCCATATAATACACCCCCAAACTTCAATTCGACATACAGCGCCCTACAGTTGAACATACGGCCCTAAATTTTATGCGGGGCTGGATAGCCGTGTGGTACAACTTATTAAAATAGCTAATGTACGTTTTACTCAACACGAAAAATATAATCCGGGTTTTCTTGGCCCTACTGCAGAAACTCGGTGTTTTTTTTATGTGGACCTTGATACGTACTTTAGCTATTTAAAATGTTGAACCACACGGCTATCAAGCCCCTCGTAAAGTTTCGGGCCCAATGTTCGACTGTAGGGCACTGTACGTCGAATTGAAATTTTGGGGGTGTATTATATGGGACAAAGGGTGTAAGAATACACCTTTTGACACCCTTTTTTCTTAAGAGTGTAGTCGTTTACTATCCTCGACAAAAACAATTCCGTAGCAGCAAATGCATCGTGATCATGCGCTATTTTTTTGTGCGTGATTGATTTACCCCGTGATAGCTAATGCACAAAGTGGACGAGCTCCATGAGAAAGCACTTTTTGCTCTTCCTGATCGGCTCCTTCGGTTCGTAGTTCTTTGGCTGCAGTCAAACTTCACGGGAAACGGAATGTGTGGAGCGCACGTTCGTCTGGTTCCTGCACAGGGTTGCGATGATGTCAGAACGCCACACTGGCATTAGCTTATTGAAAATGAATAGTGGTTAGACCTCAAGACAGCTTGCTTTGAGGTCTACCGACTATTATTTCAATTAAAGCCAATAAGAGGTCGGCGTCGTTCTGACGTCCCCGGAATTCCTGCTCAAGAAGCAGACGACTTGCTCTCTGTATAGCCTGTGGCTGCACCGTTGACACGACGGCAGCGTGATCAACTCCAGAACACGGAGGGCCTGCTCGAAAGCAAATCATTTGGTCTTATATCAAACTACCACAAAAAAAAAGGTGTCGTTAATGCAATCTCAGCATAATGCAATGCTCATACCAGCCTTGAGGTTCGTCTTCCTCGGAGATGTCTACGTTGACATCAAAGACCTATACTATGCTTTACCTCAGGTACGCCTTTTAGAGTGCATTGATAAGACAAACTACTTTTGGTAGTGGGTTTTAGTATTGCGTATGCGAGCGACCGCAAGCACTGTGCGTTTGCGTCAGGGGTGCGTGTTTCCCGCTGCGGGTGCGCGGACCACGAATTGCGGGCTTGGCTTGGGGGAGTTCGGCGACGCGCGTTCGCAGTGCGTGGAGCACGCAACGCTAACCCTAGCGTACAGCACTTGCTTTCGGTTCTACGCGGAATACTAAAACTCTTGATTAAAAGCGGACTTTGCCCACTATCGTATATCCACGTCCGTGGCTGTTCGTCGCCAAGCTTGAGACAATCGGCGGCGTTTCTGAACTGTCACTTCACCAAACAGAAACTTGTTAAAAAAAAACTAAAGAAACACATTAAGGGTGCAATTTAAATTTGACGCAGACTAGTACACACCTAGTTCGTAGCAAGGCATCCGTGCTTAGTTTTCAGTTTCGCCTCAACCAAGAAAAGTACAGGGCACATATTGAACACGAGTAGTGCGTCATTGTTCGGGGAATTCAAGTTCCCACCAATCGAATAGGAATTCCAGTCGAACGGAATTCGTCTCTTATCTGCATCCCGGGCTGCTCTCTGATTGGCGACTCCAAAACTATGACACTACATCTAGTCAGTCGCGGAATATACGAAAAATTTGGGACCAACATAAGGCGTGATGCGTTTAGACAGTGGCAGACTTTTGTGTTTATTTTCGTCTGCGCTCACGCCGTCGCCAAGTTTTCCCGAAGAATTTGGCAGGAAAACTGGATTGGTACATAGGTCACATGACCTATGTACCAATCCAGTTATGTATAGTATTAATAGTATAGTATAGTATAGTATAGTAGTATTTTTCGTTAAGTATAGTGGAAAATTTGTTTTGTTTGTAGGTCCCGTGACGTCAGATAGCGTGACATCAATTTACCCGCCAAATTTAGAAGGGGAAACTGAACTGGTGCACTGGTCACGTGGGGTCCTATTTTCAGCTAAATTTAGTGGCAAAACTTAATTCGTTTACGCTTACGCCGTCGCCAAATCGGGGATCCACGCCCTGGCGCGCGCGTGGATCACACCTGGGGCCCTAAACTCGTGAAACACAAAGTTTGAGCAGAAAGTTCGCGGAGCGCGCCGATTGGACGTCGGCGAAAAAAGCGCGAAGTCATCATCGCGATAGGCCAATCGGTGCGCTCTGTGAACTTCGGCCCCAACTTTGAGTTTCACGAGTTTAGCGACCCTGCAGTGATATCTAACGGAAATAAGTTGAGCTATCATCGAGTACATTGCGTGAATGAGCGGCATTTCAGCGACTATACGACGCTGGCCGTTACTCCCCACTTGGTCGGCAAATTATTGCTGAGCTAAACACAAATAGTAGCGTAGTGCTCGGTGCAATAAAATAAAAATCGCATTTTGTCATTTATCCCGGGATGTCACTTTCGAACGCCCGAAAACGTGATCGCTTAACCTGTCGAAGCTGTGGATTCAGCACCGCTATATTTTGCCTTTCGTCACGCAACGCCCCAATAGACATTTGCTTTGCAATTACGGCCTCTTTGCTCCGCCATCTTGTTGCTGGTGCGGGTAAATCGTATGATAGTCAAACATTGCTGAGGGTTACCCCTAGTTTCCTGACTGGCGCCCACACAAGTCGTTTTCCATTCACTTTAGCCAGACTAGCTCATGATGCGCGGCTGCTGGCAAACGTTTATACATTCGGCGCTGAAATCAGAATTAATCCGGTAACCGCTGCACAAGCGGGGAGTGACGGCAACATTTGGAAAAGCCACCGAAGCCTCGATAACGGTCGAGCTTTCTTTTGCTAGACAGCACGGCGTGATTGGAAGTAACGCACTCACCGTGTCCTATTTCAAGTTTCAAGTTTCAAGTTTATTTTCTCTTTAATGAAGAGTGGGAGGATGGGAAAAAAGCAGTAGGAACTGCTTGACAGAGTCCCTTCCTCCCCTTCGGCAGCAACAGCAGTCATCGCAGAGTAAACAATCTCAAATACAAAATTAAACAAAACAGTAACGATACAAAAATAACTATAGGTACACTATTTTGACTAGTTAAAATATTACAATTCAACAAATCTGGAACGTAAGCACTTTTTGGAAATGACTTCAACTTCAACACCCAAAAGGGACATAGTATTTAAAACTTTAGGTAGCCTATACTGCAGCATCTGGTCACCATAATTGGTTCTTGAACGAGAGACTATCCAGGTGTCAGCGTGTCGAACAGCATATGAAATCTGCTTTGTTTGTAAGGAGGACAGGGAAAGGAAGATACTGTCTGGCTTATTTAATGCTGTTTTGTACATGAGAATAAGTTTATAGTCATAATAATTTGTTATTTTAATCAGGCCTAATCTTTTGAACATGGGTGTTGTGTGGCTACAGTAAGCCTCATTGCAGATCGCACGAATTGCTTTTTTTTGTAACAAATAAAGAATGTTAATATTCGAATAAGTAGAATTTCCCCATACCAAAAAGCAATAATTAAAACAAGAATAAAACAAAGAGTTGTAAATAAGAAGCAATACCGATGAAGGTAGTTTTTCCCTGCACTTATAAATGATACCCACTACTCTTGATAGCTTTTTTGCAGTAGACTGAATGGACTCATCCCATCGCAAATATTCGTTAAACATTACCCCAAGCACCTTAACTGTCTTAACCATTTCGATAGTTTGTGCACCTAAGGTAAGGGCCTGCTGCTGACATATATTATTTATTCCTTTTGATCTAAAAATGACAGACTTTGTTTTTTTACTGTTTATAACTAGTGAGTTAGAAATAGTCCATTCATTCAGTTTATGAAGAAACCGATTACCAGCTTCTATCAATTCAGAAGTATTTCTGCCCGAGAAAAAAATGGAAGTATCATCCGCATAAATTATCATATGCACCTTAGAGTCAATATTTACTATATCGTTGATATATAAGTTAAAAAGAAGCGGCCCTAAAATACTTCCTTGCGGAACGCCATTTTTCATTTGTCTACTATTAGAGTGGTAGCCATCTATTACCACCATCTGAAACCGGGATTGCAAGTAACTTCTTATAATGTCAAGAGCTTTCCCTCTAACGCCGTAAGCTAGCAGTTTTTGTAGTAAGGTTTCATGGTTAAGGCGGTCAAATGCCTTCGAAAAATCGATAAAAATTCCTAACGTAAGAAGCCTGTTTTCAATATTGCTAAGAATTAGTTCCTTTTGTTCTAATAGGGCTAATTCAGTTGAACAGCCCTTACGAAACCCATACTGATGAGGAGATAGTATGGAATGCTTTTCACAAAAACGATATAATCTTTTATGAATTATTTTTTCTAATCCCTTAGAAAAAATTGGCAAAACAGAAACCGGCCTGTAGTTTCCCAGTTCGTTTTTATCCCCTGTCTTATAAAGCACTGACACCTTGGCTACCTGCATTTTACGTGGAAAAATGCCAGTCTGAATCGATAAATTGAAAACATACACTAAAATCGAAGCAATCGATTTGATTACGTATTTAACAGGTTTTATTTGGATATCATTAATGTCACAACTTTTACTATTTTTTAAACATGTAAAAATAGAAATTACTTCCTCCTCATCCGTTGGGAAAAAGAATATACTTTCTGGGACACTTTTAACATATCTCGTAGCTTCAGTTGAAGGAACACTGTTTACTAAATCTACAAAAAAATCATTAAATGCATTTGCCAAAGTAGCTCCGGTTTTTATTTCATCTTCAATTGTTAGTTCAGTAATTGGTTCCAATTTATTACCTTCATGCAGTATCGCATTTAAGTTCTTCCACACAACCTCCGTTCGCTTCACAGTTAGAAATAGAGAGTTGTAGTATGCTCGTTTTGACCGTCGTAACTCACTTGTTATTCTATTTCTTTGCTTTCTGAAAGCTGATAAGACAGTCAAGTCTTTAGTGAGCACAAATTTTTGGTAGAGTGTATTTTTTTTCTGCATCATTTTTAATATATCGGGTGTAACCCATGGTTTTCTGCACTTCTTGCTATTAACATACCGTTTATATTGAAAATTACAATTATATATGTTGGAAAATGTTTCAAGAAAACTTTCATATGCTTCGTCGGCCGACACCTTGGAAAAAACAGAATCCCAGTTGGTATGACTGATCTGTTCTCGAAACCGCTCGAGGTTTCTATGACTTATATCTCTGTAATAAAACTCACGAGAATGCTTTTTCTTGTGATTAACACTTGAATCAATGAACATGTAAATAGGAAGATGATCACTTATGGTGGCCCCGATCACACCAGCATGTACATCTACTTCGAAAACGTTTGTCAAGAATAAATCCAGCAATGTTTGATTCTGAGCGGTGAAACGCGTAGGTTCGTTGATAACATTAATATAGCCATATGATTGGTACAACATCGAAAACTGTTCACGTTGCCGTGTCGGTTCCAGCATATTTATATTAAGATCACCTCCAAGGACACATTTAAAATGCCTTTCCCCCCAAAAATTGAAAAACGTTTCTAGGAAAGCGTTGAAGCAAGACATGTCGCCTCCTGGCGGTCTATACATAACAGAAAAAACACCGTGGGCACATTGCACTGTCAAAATTTCATAATCATCGGTGAGTTTAGTGAATTGATGGACAATATTGCACTCTATGGACTTCTTTATAAACATTGAAACTCCTCCCCCTCGTTGTGAGGTTCTGCATAAATTATAGTTATAGTAATTTTCTAAGTTATCAACACTGTCATCTTGATTGTACCACGTTTCTGTTAACATAATCACATCAAAAGAAATGCCAAAACCTTCCAAAAACGCATCAAATTGCTCAAACTTATTACGCACTGACTGCGCGTTCAAATGAAACAAAGAAAGGGGGGTTTTCAACTTGGATCTAAAGCAATTTCCCACTTCATTCGGCAATAAATAAGCACTGTCTGTCATTGACAAAAAAGGAAAAAATACTAGCGAAATTCATGGCGGCGCGTTACCAGCCTTTCTATCTCAACCTCTCCAAGTCATCAATGCTCTTGATAACAATAACTGGTTCTCCGTCCGCTTTCCTCACAAGAACCCTACCATTTCTGTACCAAACGTACTTGTAAGCCTTTTCCTTTGCACATTCCTTCGCAGACCAAAGTAAGGATTTTTCATGTTTCGTCAGGTTTTCTAAAAGGTAAACATTATTTCCGTCTTCTTTAAGGTGCAATCGTTTGCTAAGCCATAAATCTCGAGTAGTCTGACTCATGAAACGAACAATAATACCAGGTATCTTATCAGGCTTAGAGGCCAGCCTGTGCATTGATACGATATCAGTGGGTGTTAGTTCTGGCAAGCGCAGTGACCTTGCTACTTTGTTCACTTTTTCCATCATATTTTCTTTTTCAGTCGTCGGGATGCCGTGTAATTCCAAGTTCTGTCGTCGTGATCGCCATTCGAGTTCATTTATTTGATCTTTGAGTTGCCTGATTTTTGCCTTTGCCTCATCTTGCTCTACTCTCTCGACCCTTTTTTTCAGTTCTTTTAAATCCATCTCCTGTTGGGTCATGCGGCTTATCACACCGTCGTACTTGTCCGATAGCATCTGAATAGCCTGTTCAATGCCATTTACAGTCTCTTTAAGGTCAAGTAGACTATCCAGCTTTTTATTCATGGCAGCCAGCGCAACCATGACGTCCACTTCAGAATCCTTTTTTGGTTTACTACTTCGTTGCTTCGAGATTCGGCATGTTTGACAGCGCCATGCACTATGCCAGCTCTCCCCCTTAGTCTTAAAGGTCGATTCCTGTATACCTGAACATGCACCGAGGTGATAAGAATACTCACACTCTACACATTTCATTTTCAGACTCTTTTCTGACAGAGCTTCATTACACGACAGGCAGGTGTTAGTGAATCCCGTGGCCATCTTGCTCTTACAACCAAACACGTCGACAGCGTTAGTCACTAAACAAGGCAAAAAGCACTGTACAAGCAAAGCACTGCTCACACAAAAAACTCCTGTGGCAGCAACAGCGACAGCGAAATACAATATTTTAGAGACTTAGAACATCTAAACCACCAACCTGTAAAATGCAGAGTTGATTATTTGGCGTCCGTACGCTGCCGCTGCCGCCACCAAAGTAATAGACGCACTCGCAGCCACCGCCCACTCGAAGCGAGCGATAACTAATCAGGTAGTTGGAAGTGACTGGGATAGATGGCAGTCTCTGCGATGCAATGTGAAGACGCTGTAGCAGGTACACTGTCCACAGAGCTTGTCTCCAGGCCGCGAGTATGCCAAGTAACGAAATCTTCTTCAAAGACGCAGGAGGGTCCTCAGCAGCGGGCTGTAAAATGCAGAGTTGATTATTTGGCGTCCGTACGCTGCCGCTGCCGCCACCAAAGTAATAGACGCACTCGCAGCCACCGCCCACTCGAAGCGAGCGATAACTAATCAGGTAGTTGGAAGTGACTGGGATAGATGGCAGTCTCTGCGATGCAATGTGAAGACGCTGTAGCAGGTACACTGTCCACAGAGCTTGTCTCCAGGCCGCGAGTATGCCAAGTAACGAAATCTTCTTCAAAGACGCAGGAGGGTCCTCAGCAGCGGGCTGTAAAATGCAGAGTTGATTATTTGGCGTCCGTACGCTGCCGCTGCCGCCACCAAAGTCCGATATCGTCTGCAACTGTACTTGCGAACTGGGGTATGTTGGGGTAACGCGCTTTAGTAGTTGAAACGGTAGGCCATTAGCGGTTAGCAGGTTTGCCAATGATAACCGGAGCCGCCATCGTTGCCTGCTTCACCGCGAGGTTGTTCTCCGTGGTGCCAGGAGGGCGATGCGCCGCTTTTATACTCCATTCCAGTCAACGTCAGACAGCAGCCGAATCTACGATCCGATGACGCCAATCACAGCACGGCAGGGGCGCTGCTGTTGGCACAGCGCATGCGCAGGATCTTCGCTTTATGCGAATCTGGTTTCTGCTAACACCCACATTCGGTGTGTTCAATCACGGGCTTTGTTTTAAATTGTAAACAGTACGGTAGTGTATAGCCGAAATTACCGAAATTCGGTAATTTCTGATTAATCGGAATTGACGAAAATTTCAGCAGCGGCTGTTTCTCCAGGGATTTTCAGATTTATCCAAAAACACAAAATTCTTCCCATTATGCATTTCTTCCATTTTATTACATCAAAGGTAGAGGTCGCTGCCGTCATATTTAGAGCTCAGCTCTTAAGGCCTGACCACACTACCGTGAACGGCGCTGCCGGTCGGCGCCGCTGGGCGGCACCGCCATCCGGCGTCCCAGCGCGAAGAGTCCACATTGGGCACGTTCAGTAGCGCCTCCCTTGCCTCCGAACGGAGTGCCTCGAGTTGGAGTCATCGGAGCGCCTACTGAACGGCAAAATAACCCGCGGCTCCAAACCTGCTTCTACGAAACTTCCGCTTCCTCCCCTGTGCCAGACGGTCTCCGAATAAACTGGAAGCAGACGATGGCGCGCACGATCGCTTTTATTTGACGATGATATTGAAGACGTCTTTACAAGGTCGTTGAAGAAAAAGCGGGTGATTGTACACATGAGCGCTGCTGTTCGAAGCGATGCAACACGATCGAGCCCTTCGCTTGGGTGTGCAAAGGCAGCTACTGTTATAAAAGCCGACATAAAACGTCGTCAGCACACGCAAAATACAGAGCTCAGCGAATCTAGCCCACCGGTTGCGATACTTTTATTCGGGCATAAGTTTGTTCTGCCCTTCGTAACGAACTTCCTATAAAATGTATTCGTATACACACGGGAAGTTCGGCCGCTCTCGGCGATCAAGGTTTTGTCGGCCGAAGCGAGCCTCAGCCAACGTGCACCCCGATTTAGCTACGCAAACAAAACATTAATCGGTATCATGCTCTGCGTGAGTGTCCAACCGGCTTTCAAAGTCGCGTTCATACCCTGTTTTGCTCTGTTGAGCGCGGACAGGACTATCGTCAATGTTACCGAGTTACCGTGCAACGGCTATCAAGACACGGCGTCAAATGAACGCTTGCGTTGTTTATTAGCATATTCAAACCAAACAAAATACGGTCCAACGCATTTTCCGAAAGAGCCTTACCTGAAAAAGATATTCGAATGCGTTATTCGTTTTACCTTGAGCACTTTTCATTAACAAAAGCGAGTAAACCGCCCACCCGCGACAGAACTGAAGCAGCTTATCCCGCCATATTGTTTTTTTTTTTCCTCTTTTAGCGCCGGAAATCGTCACCAGTCAGGAAATGACGTCATCTTTAGCTCCTTTGATTCTACGTGCACCGTCTCCGGACTCGGTGCTTCGGAGCTTGACTCCGAAGCCCCGGAGTTACGTGTACCGGAAGTGACTTTTGGCCGTCCAGTGGAAGGAGTCAGTGACGCCTTGACTCCGGGGCCGCTGCTGAACGCTCCCAATGTCACTATCTACGCCACCACCCATTGGCTCCTCTCTTCTGCGGCGAGGAGCGGCGAGCTCTGAACCGCGCAAGGAGCGGTTGCCTCTGCGGCGCTGTATGTCCCGCCGCTGAAGCCGAAAACTGGCTTTGGTCGGACGTCGGCGGCGCCGAATGTCGCGCCGCAAGCCTCCGTGACGCCAATGTGGCCGTGCCTTTAGGCGCCCGTTCTAGTGTTTCGCGGCGTTGCCGTTGCCGTCGGCGTCGGCATCGGCGTAACCACCTCGCTAAAATTAGCGGGAAATCGTATTGATGTTGAGGTCACGTGGCGTCAATTTTCAAGCTAAATCTAGTGAATGAACAAAATTTGGTCATGGTTGACGTGACACGAGGTCATGTAACGTTATTTTGCGCGTTAAATTTAGCGGGGAAATTGAATTGGTGTTGAAGTCACGCGACGTCAATTTCTCTGCTAATTTTAGCAGGGAAACTTAACGCGATAAATTTAGCCGGGAAATTACCCCGGAACATTTAGCGGGGAAATTTTACCCGCTAAGTTTAGCGGGTTAAGGAGGGCTAGGGAAGGTTACAGGGTGAAATATCCTCCCTTCCGTACCATCCCCTCCTCCTCGTCAAGAACGGCGCTCTTATTTCGCATTACAGAGATTTGTAAACGTCTTTCATTTTTTACGTTCCTCCATTACTAGGGCGCTCCGTCTCTGCAATGACGCCTCGGCGGCGTTGCGTTACCGTTATGAGCCGTCTCATCTTATTTCAACAATGAGCGCGTAAGCTTATGCCGTCTGGTGCTTCCGATAGAGCGGCATGTTCGAATAAGCACAACAGGGACCAATAAGCTTAAAAGGTAACTCAGACAAAAGAAATTGCGTATAGATAGGAGTTTGCGAATTAGAGACACACACCATCTGGTTTTCGTAAGCAATTTTGGAAGCGAAATTTCATGTCGTGACATGCAATATCTGACAACAGTAAACATGAACCCAACTAATATAAAATGACAAGCATATTAATAAAATAAAAGACGAAATAATCTTTCTAGTACGACCACTCAAGATGCACCGAAGCAAACAGCAAATTCGTAAAAAAAATTGTAGGTTCCGCTTCTTTTTCCTTGAATGCACGAAGGCAATTTTTCGGGGATCAGAGGCTTCAAAGAAAAATATAAAAAACGATAAGAAAAATAAATGCTGCAATGAACGGCCCATCACTAAACGCGCTCTCAGTAGAAAATTGCAAAACCCCGTTTAGAAATACGCGTAGGAAACAAAATTTATAAGTAAAAGTTCAAACGGAGAAGATTGGAAGATCCAATTTAAAGTCTCGCGGAAAATCGATAACGCATAGACGATGCTTTTCTATTTTTGGTTCTTTTGTGTGTGCTGGGACGCAATATCAGATCAACTGGAAGGGTCATTTGGTCACCAAGGCATGTTCCTAGCTGGTTATCTTCTCGTTTATGTCAAACTTAGATTGGCATCTACGGTGTGATATTCATGCACAACAAAATATTACCATGCTGTGCTTTTTCATAGCCGTGACTTCTGTGTTAGGTGTATTTAACATTAAACTGGATTATTAGATTGAGCCGCAAAAATAAAAAAAAAAATTATTGTGTGGGATGAAGTCCTCCCTACAATAATGTTCATTAGAAGACATCATTAGCATGAACATTCTAAGGGCCTCATTAGCAGGTTCATGCTAACGACACCATCAGCTGTACTCTGCATCTTTGGTAGGAGCTGTCACGTGTTTCGCCTCCATCGCTCGGATTGGCACACGAAGGGGTCAACTAGAAGAGGCATTGGCCTGTTTTTCGCTTTTTGTTGTACACCCACAGCTTGGAGTCGAACTCTATTTATCTGTCTAAATCAAGGCACCCCAAACCGTACATTTTACTATCTCGTTCGACTTTCAGGCTTACAGACTCCATGTATCAAAACTCAGTCAACCCTAACTAAGCCGACAATGGAACTCATAATGCAATTCTGCAAACATCGACATTTGACTAAAGCCTTAATTCGGCTAAATGTTCACTACAGGTTGACTAAGTATGGCTGTAATATTCAATCTCGTGATCTAAGTGGCAAGTTTAAACCAGGTCGCCCTTGCATCGCAATAAATAAGCAAGAGCCGCTTCGTGGCTTTTTTTCCAATGGTCGAAGAAATGGCGATTTTGTATGTAGTAGAACATACTCTGTATCGTGAAAGACGCGCCTTCGTGGGTAGTGCGTGATAACATATTCATAGTGCACGTGCTGTAATTCCCGGAAAGAAAGTAAATATTTTTGTTTGTCTTTAAGGCGTTTAAAGCAGGCATAAAAAAATCAATATTTTTTTCGCAGTATACGAACCCATTGGTTTTCAGTTGGATGCGGGCTTCTCAAAATGTCCGACGTAAAAACAGCAAAAAAAAAAAGAGAAAAAAAGCGCCCCTCGGCCAACGGAGATAGTCTTCGTGCACGGGGAATGCTTCCGAGAAAAAGAATAGCTATCATTTCGGAGCCCTCTCCCACGCCCATTTCACTAAATCGGTGATTTGGACTCCGCCACTCGTCCCATTCTGATTCGTATTCTCTTTTGAGAACACAAGACGTGCTCTTAGAAGAGAAGGCTGATTTGGTTAGAAGAACACAAGGACGACGTTTAATAATAATAATAAAAATAAAAAAGTTCTTACTGTACGTCCCTCGTTCCACTGGCTCCTTATTATCTACTCTTTCAATCTGAGAGGTTATGATGCTCCGTCTTACCAGAACTTGGAAAACGGTGAAGGCTACAGTCCCAGCGATCCAATCAGCTCGTCAGAGGGATGGACGTGACTGCGCTCTCTCTTGCACATATTGCGCGCGGCGCTGTCGAAGACACAAAAGAAAAGAAAGCCGGTTTCGTATAGAATTTTGAGTGGAAGGCTAATGTCTGAAGGAGACCACGGCAACGTCTTGGGCACACAAAGAAGGGTCCGGGTGATAGCGGAGTTCCTCCTTCCTTTCATTTGAAGCTTCTCGAGTAACGCTCTGGCACCTGTACCCTGTATTTTTGATAGGAGCTGTCACGTGTTTTGCCCCCATCCCTCGGATTGGCACACGAAGGGGCGAAAACGATAAATACCAAATAATCTTTAAGTTCTATCAATGGCAGCACCCATCAAGTACACCGCTCCGGAGAAAAAAATATGATTAAATAAAAGTGAAGTTACCGCCATTTCTATAGCCGTTAGTGATGAAACGTTAGCAAAAACACCTAAGAAAAACGCGAAGGAAGCGTTACAAATGAACGTAGAGGGAAACACAACTCCTTAACCAAGGAGAACATCAGAAAAAACTGCAATCTATGCAAAAAAAAATCAGTGAAACTAGAAAAGAAAAATGGAAACTTAACTCGACTGATTTATTGCATTTAAGACAAGAAATTCGGGCATTGTGACCTGGGCCCTATCATCCCCTCCGCTAACCTCAGTCTTATTTTACTTTCGGCACACATTTACATCTGTGCGTGTCAACTTCTAACAAAAGAACGGTTCAGTTTCTTGTACCATAGCGTGATTGGACATCGTTACCCGGACGAAAGTGGAGGAAGTCGACATTGATCGACATGCATTACGTATTGATTCGGTCTGTCTCTCTTGCTTTTTGTTCGCCCGTACACTTTTCGGCGGATGCTTTTAACCAGTGGAGTGTCGCAAAGGCATACAAGACTAAAATTAAAACTTTCTGAACACATCGCGTTTTACATCAGCCGAATGCCATGAGAGAACCGTTACCACAAACCGCTGAGTTTAGCCAGGAACGCATCATCACGTGACCTCACTTCACGTGATGGCAAATTTCTCCGCTCAATTAAGAAAGAAGAGTGACGTCATCACGTCAATTTCCCTTGCTAAATTTAGTGAGAAAGTTGACGTCACGTGACATCACACT
The DNA here is from genome assembly GCF_016920785.2 of Ixodes scapularis. Lineage (NCBI taxonomy): Eukaryota > Metazoa > Arthropoda > Arachnida > Ixodida > Ixodidae > Ixodes > Ixodes scapularis. The sequence continues at coordinate 14,801 of NW_024610241.1, read as the reverse complement.
CTCCGTTCAGTTTACTGTGGAAATTAACATCATGTGACCGCGTCGTGTGACCGTAAGTCAAGTGACGTAAAATTTACCCGTTATATTTTGCTGGGAAATCGACGTGACGTGACCTCGCCGTGTTATCCCAATTCACGTGACGTCATTTTGTGCGGTGGGCTTGTGTGAGGTGGTAATTTTTAGTCTACAGATTTTGTGCTTCCCTGTTTTTGTCAGCATAGTCAACGTTGCGTACTCTTTTCTTGTACCCGCGGCAGCTGTTTTGCTGAGCTTTTTGTTTATTAGTAATATAGCTAAAATCTCCTTCACCTTCTTCCCTCACGTCCTTTTCTCTATGCCGATTGTGGCTTTTGTTTTATTTCCATAGTCACGCATATTTTCAGCTTTTTTTGGTGCTGTTTTTGTTTAACCATGTATAACCTTGTACCATAACGGAATAAACTATAATATCTTCTCGATAATTTCGTTACTTTTTTATATAATTTTTCACGAAACAATATTACAGCACACATGCTTTTCAAAGGATTAGCATAAGTTTTCACTATTTCCTTTGTTTACCGTTTTTGTTTTATCTTTGCATTGGCCGTTATGTTGTCGACAAAAAGACAAAAAAAAAAAAGTTCGTACACGAAAAAATATTCACTAAACGCTATCATGCCACTCATGATAAAAAGATCAGTTCATTGAGAAACGTTTGCGTGTATTATAGGTTACGGAGAGGAACGTCCGACTTATCAGAGTAAAGTGCAGCGACACAAGTGAAGTGAGAACCAGAACTTCTCACGCAACTGAGCTGCGAATATCGTCGCTTATGAACGCGGCAATATTTTTCGCAACAGACACAGGTGGCTGCTGTGATGCGTTTTTTTTAAACAAAATCGACAGTGATTTTTTGCAGCTACAATCAAAATAGCATATTCAACTTAGCCTTTCGTAGATATTTTGGTAAATGTACTTACTACACTGGTCGAGTGTAGCCGCATTAGGTGTAACTTATACTGAGGTTTTGGGAATAATGTGCAATGAGAGAATAATATTATTCTCTCATTGCACATCTCTCATTAGAATAACATTATAACTACTATTAATTATTCGTCGCTCCAATCTTTGTAAAAAATCACCAAACATGCCTCCACAAACAACTGTGACCTAAATTGTGGATTTTTTTTAGTCGACTATGTTTAGTATCGCTTTTAAAATGCTACCACGTGTAGAATCTTTCATTGCCTTCCGAATTAAACTAAGTTTGTGCCTTTATCTTGTACGAGTACTGAGAAATAGATTATGAAACAGAAAAGGTTTTCACTTTTCGCTCAATTTCAGCACGCTGTATAAAAAAAAAATTATTATTATTATTATTATTATAGGTATATGCACTAGTATGGAGTTTTTGAGCCTCTAAATATGCAAAAAAAGGGCAAATGCAGATGGTGGGTTTCTGGGTCATAGCCGTATATTTTATAATTTATTATAATAATATAAAGGACGTTTAATACATAATCATATAAAAGACATTGATGTCGTTAGGTGTATAACAGCATGTTTGCAATTCCAAACGCCTGAACACTATAAAATCGCAACTGCGGAAAGCAGGTTTTCAGACAATTTCCGCCGGTGCCATGATAGAAGAGGCCTCAAGCCTAAATCCTATGCACTACGTAACCTATACTACGTTAGAAATATTAAAATATAATATTGTAAAACATCAGAGTAAAATACACTTTCTATTGGAAACCTGGATTTTTAAATGCGAAATTTTATATTTTTAATGCGAAATTTACGTTCACGACAAAACAGAATCATTTTTATTTATTTTTGTCAAACTTTATTTTTTACGTTTTTATTTTAGTCTCTAAACAACTGGTAAGCTTAAAAAAAAAAAGATTTTCTATACAGCTGCTGTAATTGACCAATAATTTAAAACATTTGCTTCTTAATTTATTTCTCAGTAGTCGTACATGATTAAAACACAAAATTTGCATAATATGTGGAAGGCAATGAAAGGTTCTACACGTGTTATTATTTTAAAAGCAATACTAAACATAGTCGACTAAAACAAATCCGCAGTTTAGGTCACAGTAGTTCGTGGAGGCATGTTTCGGGATTTTTAAAAAGATTGGATCGACAAATAATAAAAAGTAGTTGGAATGTCGTTTTACCGACTTTCATATATGTCACAATAAAAAAGTGAATGCTGCTTACAACTCCCTGTAACGCCGAATTAGAGCGCAGCTCTTGAGGAGGAGGAGGGAAGGGCACTGGGGGGGGTTTACTAACCAGGGGGTGGGTCACTTGACCTTGGGGGTCACGTGACCTTGGGGGTCACGTGACCCCCAATTCCGATGATGTCATCACTGACGTCACTGATGACGTCATCAGTGACGATGACGATGCGGGTACCGATGACGTCATTAGTGATGTCACTGATGACTTCACCAGTGATGATGACGATGACGATGCGAATGACGGTGACATCATCAGTGACGTCGCTGATGACGTCATCAGTGATGATGACGATGACGATGCGGATGTCGGTAACGTCATCAGTGATGATTACGATGACGATGCGGATGCCGGCGACGTCATCAGTGATGATGACGATGACGATGCGGATGCCGGTGACGTCATCAGTGACGATGACGATGACGATGTGGATGCCGGTGACGACATCAGTAACGTCACTGATGACGTCATCATTGATGATGACGATGACGATGCGGATGTCGGTAACGTCATCAGTGATGATGACGATGACGATGCGGATGCCGGTGACGTCATCAGTGATGATGACGATGACGATGTGGATGCCGGTGACGTCATCAGTGATGATGACGATGACGATGTGGATGCCGGTGACGTCATCAGTGATGATGACGTCATCAGTGATGATGACGATGACGATGTGGATGCCGGTGACGTCATCAGTGACGATGACGTCATTGGGGGGTCACGCGACATCGGCGGGGGTCACGTGACCTCAGGGGAGTCACGTGACTTCGGGGGGTCACGTGACCTCGGGGGGGTCACGTGCCCCCCACGAGGTCACGTGACCCCGGTGGGGGGCTCGCGCGGTGCATTATGGGACATTTCCCATGATGCACCGGGGTCACGTGACCTCGGGGGGGTCACGTGACCTCGGGGGGGTCACGTGCCCCCCCACGAGGTCACGTGACCCCGGTGGGGGGCTCGCGCGGTGCATTATGGGACATTTCCCATGATGCACCGCGCGGTTACGCCGACGCCGACGCCGACGCCGACGGCGACGGCGACGCCGACGGCGACGCCGCTCAAGCCGGAAACGGGCCCCTAAGAGCTGCGCTCTAAAAAAAAGTGAAAGCCGTTTACAACCACCTGTAACAACGAATTAGAGCGCAGCTCTTGAGGAGGAGGAGGGAAGGGTACTGGGGGTGAAGTGACCTGGGGGGGTCACGTGACCTTGGGGAGTCACGTGACCATGCCGATGATGTCATCAGTGACGTCACTGATGACGTCATCAGTGACGATGACGATGCAGACTCCGATGACGTCATCAGCGATGATGACGATGACGATGCGGATGTCGGTGACGTCATCAGTGACGTCACTGCTGACGTCATCTGTGACGATGACGATGCGGATGCCCCTCCGAAGTCACGTGACACCCCAGGTCACGTGACCCCCGCCGAGGTCACGTGACCTCCCCGATGACGTCATCGTCACTGATGACGTCACCGGCATCCGTATCGTCATCGTCATCATCAGTGATGACGTCATGCGACGTCACTGATGACCTCACCGGTATCCGCATCGTCATCGTCATCATCACTGATGACGTCATCAGTGATGTCACTGATGGCGTCACCTGTGATGATGACGATGACGATGCGGATGCCCCCCCGAAGTCACGTGACACCCCCGGTCACGTGACCTCGGCGGGGGTCTCGTCATCGTCATCAGTGACGATGACGATGACGTCATCGTCACTGATGACATCACCGGCATCCGCATCGTCATCGTCATCATCACTGATGACGTCATCAGTGACGTCACTGATGACCTCACCCGCATCCGCATCGTCATCGTCATCATTACTGATGACGTCATCAGTGACGTCACCGGCATCCGCATCGTCATCGTCATCAGTGATGATGAGGATGCAGATGCCGATGACGTCATCGGGGAGGTCACGTGACCTCGGCGGGGGTCACGTGACCCTGGGGGGTCACGTGACCTGGGGGTGTCACGTGACTTCGGGGGGGAAGGGGGTCACGTGACCTCGGGGGGTCACGTGACTTCAGGGGGTCACGTGACTTTGGGTCACGTGACCTTGGGGTGACCTTGGGGGTCACGTGACCTTGGGATGACCTTGGGGGCCACGTGACCTTGGGATGACCTTGGTTACGGCGACGCCGACGCCGACGGCGACGCCAACGGCGACGCCGACGCCGCTCAAGCCGGGAACGGGCCCCTAAGAGCTGCGCTCTAAAAAATATGGAAGCTCTCTTTTGAATATTTTGAGATTGAGAGTGTCTCAAAAAAGTGAAAGCTGCTTACAACTCCCTGTAACGCCGAATTAGAGCGCAGCTCTTGAGGAGGAGGAGGGAAGGGCACTGGGGGGGGGGTTTACTAACCAGGGGGTGGGTCACTTGACCTTGGGGGGTCACGTGACCTTGGGGGTCACGTGACCCCCAATTCCGATGATGTCATCACTGACGTCACTGATGACGTCATCAGTGACGATGACGATGCGGGTACCGATGACGTCATTAGTGACGTCACTGATGACTTCACCAGTGATGATGACGATGACGATGCGAATGTCGGTGACATCATCAGTGACGTCGCTGATGACGTCATCAGTGATGATGACGATGACGATGCGGATGTCGGTAACGTCATCAGTGATGATTACGATGACGATGCGGATGCCGGCGACGTCATCAGTGATGATGACGATGACGATGCGGATGCCGGTGACGTCATCAGTGACGATGACGATGACGATGTGGATGCCGATGACGACATCAGTAACGTCACTGATGACGTCATCAGTGATGATGACGATGACGATGCGGATGTCGGTAACGTCATCAGTGATGATGACGATGACGATGCGGATGCCGGCGACGTCATCAGTGATGATGACGATGACGATGTGGATGCCGGTGACGTCATCAGTGATGATGACGATGACGATATGGATGCCGGTGACGTCATCAGTGATGATGACGATGACGATGTGGATGCCGGTGACGTCATCATTGACGATGACGGCATTGGGTGGTCACGTGACATCGGCGGGGGGCTCGCGCGGTGCATTGTGGGACATTTCCCATGATTTACCGCGCGGTTACGCCGACGCCGACGCCGACGCCGACGCCGACGGCGACGCCGACGGCGACGCCGCTCAAGCCGGAAACGGGCCCCTAAGAGCTGCGCTCTAAAACGCTACACACGACAATCGTGAAAAACCACCATCGGCATTTTCCTTTTTTTAGCACATTTAGAGGCTTTAAACTCAAAACCAGCGCATATGCCTCTAACGGAATGTATTCTGACTAAAAGCAGAATGTAAAAAGAAAAACGCAACGCAAAAAAAAATGGAAATGTTTTTTTAGCATATATACAGCGTGCTGTAATTGAACAAAAAGTGAAAACCTTCTCTCTTTCATAATTTATTTCTCAATCCTCGTACGTAACAAAGGCCAAATTTAGTTTAATTCGGAAGGCAATGAAAGGTTCTACACGTGGTATTATTTTAAAAGCAATACTAAACACAGTCGACTCAAAAAAAAAAAATCCGCTATTTAGGTCACAGTTGTTCGCGGAGGCATGTTTTGCGATCTTTACAAAGATTGGAGCGACGAATAATAAATGGTAGTTATAATGTCGTCGTTTCTATTTGCATATATATATCACACTAAAAAAATATAGACTCCCTCCTTCGAATACTTTGCGATGGAGAGTAATTCAGAAACGCCACACACGATAATCGTCGAAACCTCGTCGTTCTTTCCCGCTTCTTTGAGATTTTTTTTCTCAGAAACTAAACATGTCAGGACATTAAAATAAAAAGGATTGTTGTTCATGGAACATGCGCCACGACAAATAAAAATTTGAAGCGAAATAAAAAATACGAATGCCCCTCGTTGCCTGAATCCAAATGAAACCGCCCATATACATATGTATGTATATATGTTTCGTTGTTAATTACCAAATGCCCTGACTTGGGAAGACGCGCGCCTTCAGATGTACGCGAACGTCTCGTAGAATGATTATGCAATTGGTAGTAACGCATCGATATGCAAAGCTAAACACAAAACGAAGTGGCGTGACAGTACTGCTCTGAAATTGAGTGCCGTTCTGAGTGGTGCCCTGGAATATTTTTTCTTTTCCAGTCTGTCTGCCATTTTCTTTATACAAATACGGTGGTACTATTTTGTTGGCTAGTTACATCCACACGGTCATCAGCGCCGGTAAAGCGATCGCCCTGAGGGGCAGCACACACACACAAATAAACAATAAAATTCTCACGCGTGTCTAGTCCACAAAATGCACGCACAAAAGAAACCTTCATCGCAATTTACGTGGTAAACTCGGCACGTGGAAGTAAGCGGTGTGTCCGAAAAATATTGCATCCAACATTAACATAAGAATATATTTTAAAGCCTCAGGCCGGGCTTGATGTTTTCAATTTTCGAACGTTGTGTTTATTCCGGAACAAATTATTTAATTCTGTTTCTTGTTTTTCTTTTTTTTTTTTTGTTTCTTTTTTTTTTTTTGGGGGGGGGGGGTTGTCTCTACAGCTCAGTTTGAATGTCACTCAGAGTGTCCGTAGCCAAGTGCTATTCCTGACAGTCTTAGCCCAACCACGACCTCGACGCTTCTTTCGCATTTCTAAAACTCAAGACGGAGGCAACAAGGAGAGGACAAACTCAAGCCGTCTCAATAGACGTCTTGCGTTTGTCTCTTTCTTGTTGCCTCCGTCTTGGGTTTTAAAAATGTTTAACTTTAATCAGCTTGCCTGCCTTATTGCGTTACCTTCAAGCTTCGTTCCTCTTTTAATTTTGAAAGCGCATTTTGAGAAACCCTTATTTTTTTTTCGCTTAGGTTACCAACCCAAACAAGCGGCTTCTATTGCACCATATTTAGTGACAACTTAAGAAAGCGGGGAAAGTGGCGTGTTCTGAGCACGTTAAATCGCTCTGCAGCCTATCAGATATCTGCTTTAGCCGGTAAAAATCACGCAAGAGCAGACTACGGTCAACAAGCGAGAACAGATTAAGCCGTTTCTTGCTTTTCTTAAGCTCACAATGACAGCAGTAATTTTGATCGCAACATTTCTACTCAGAGCCTAGTCGTGCGAAAATCGCCGCTGTTTGTGCAATTGTTGCGTGAGGACAGGCGAATTCAAATAGGCCCCAATTTGCACTTTCAAGCAACTTTTCAAAACACTGTCGCTCAACAAAATCAACTTTTTGGTCTGCATATCTCAAACCGAAGAAGGCGCGATAATCCCCGGAGTTCAAGCATGTTTATTGGTCCTATATTTAAGTGTATTGAAAGAATGTTACTAGTCGACATAAAAAAACATTTAAAAAAATCTTTATTTGTGGCGAAGGCAAAGCGGACTCTTTCGCATGCCATCCTGCAGCTCTGAGAAAAAAACAATGTCCTTTGTAGAGGTAGTTTGTGTTTGGGAAGTGTCTTTCGCTTCTAATTTGCGAAATATTTTACATTTAAACAACACTGACACCACCCCAAACCTTCCTTTTTTGCGCTTGCGATTTCATATTTTGTCAGTATTACTTAATTAATATTTTGCTGCAGCGTCAAGTATAATTTTAATAGAGTAACGAAACGAAACTGCTCAAAACCGAAACCAAGACTGGACTGGGGAGGAAGCAGAAGAGAGTTGCTGGAGGTCCCATAAATACAACCTTAGCGCGTTTTCTTTTTCTTCGTTTTTTTCCCGGCTGTGCGAAGCAGACGGAAAACGTACACGTTGCGCGTAGCGCGAAAACCGCAAACGTCAAGCACTTCATGCTTAACCTTTGTGTATTTCAAGCTCTTATTACTTCGTGTTCGTAAGACGACAGATGTCTTCAGCCACGGGAAGGGGCGACAACTCGGCGACGTATTCGTGCGAACAAGCTTTACGTTCCGTCGTGTTGTACGGAATAAATCCTAATTGTCTTGACCGGTGAAAAAATCATCTCTCGTTGCTAGACAGATTTTCAGTTCCGCAAACAACAGTTCTGAAGTAGGTACCATACCGATCGTCCACCGCTTTTGTTTAGTTCGCTTCGTCCAGCCATCCATACCGAGACTCTCGCGATACGACGCCATTTTGATAATTACACAGATAATGCAGAGTGCTTCCTCTAAACTGTGCGACTTTTTTTCTTTTTCAATTAATGTTAAAGTCGCTTTTTAGAAGAAACAAAAAAATTGAGTATAATATTTTCTTTTTATAATTTAATATTGAGTGCATGCCATCGATCACCCACGACTTTGATGATATTTGGTGTGTGTGTGTCTTTACCGAGCTTTACCGCGGAGAAGGAAGTGAGCATAACTCAAACCTACCAGCTCTCGATCGGCGGTTTTCGGGTGTAAAGAAAACGATTTTCGCGTCGCAAATTGTGTTATAGATGAAAGGGCTCTCATATATGATGTACTCATAAAAACCTTGGCAAACATGAACACTATGTCGGTGTCCCTATAAAAAATGGAAGCCGTTTACGAATCCCTGTAACGCCGAATTGGAGCGCAGCTCTTGAGGAGGAGTAAGGAAGGGTACTGAGGGGGGGTCACGTCACCTGCGGGTAGTCACGTGACCCCGGGGGGTCACGTGGTTTCAGGGGAGGGGGGTCACGTGACCTCGGGGGGGGGGGGGGGGGGTCACGTGACCTGGGGGGCACGTGACCTGGGGGGGGCACGTGACCTCGGGGGGTCATGTGACCTCGGGGGTCACGTGACCTCAGGGGGGGGTCATGTGACCTCGGGGGGGGGGTCACGTGACCTCGGGGGTCACGTGACCCCCCTCCGGTTACGCCGACGCCGCTCAGGCTAGAAACGGGCCCCAAAGAGCTGCGCTCTAAAATGACTAAGTTTACTACTCTGGTAAAAACATTGTATCGTTTTTTTTCCCGCCAACATCAGCCGAATTCGACACTATAACGTAGGTAACAGACCTGCGGTTATGATAATGATATTAATGCAAAGGTGCAAGCGAGTTGTACAAGAATGATTATAATAATCCCTGGAAAAGGGAAACAAGGGGGACAAAGGACAACCACGAATCTCGAAAACACAACTACGGGACTGGGGCGTGACCGCAAAAATCTGCCTGGTCCTGGTGCCGAACCAGGCACCTCTCCATTTCCAGTAGAGTGCTCTACCAACTCAGCTAACGAGAATTTAGGCTTCAGTAGAGCAAATCTGTTTTATCAGCTGCCACCTGCCGAACACCAACAGGGGTAAACGGCCTGCATATTAAGGTTATGATAATTCAAGTAATGCTAACGTGGAAGCGAGGTGGACAAGAATGATGATAATAATCCTTGGAAAAGGGGAACAAGGAAGACAAACGACAAACACAAATATGCTAACACAGCTAGGTGACTGGTGAGCGACGGAAACAGCACCTGTGTAAAGCGCCTTAAAATCCTTGAGGTCATAATTACCTAATATTGCCATACTCAAATAGTGGGTCTCCCATCCAGCCATTCGGAAAGGTCACCTATAAAAAAAACGTCATTCCCACAGGGTTCTACATTCACAGTAAAGTGGCATTTCTTGTGTTAATATGTAAGACTGCATGTTTTACTACTTGAGACGCGGGCAGGCGTTTCTTCGAATTCGCGAACCGAGGCTATAATTCGTTCAGCATTAAATTTCTTAATGGTTCCAGCGCCTCGCCTCAGAAACATCACTTAATGTAGGTATATTTACCGCTGTGCTCGTAAAAACACTACAGGAGAACACGGCGAAACAAAAAAAAAAAACGACATATAAAAAGACCGCTTATATGTTTAATAGTCTAGATGCTCTAGAGTGATGTTATTTTTCTCCCGAATATAGCGTTCTCTAAGTTTTTAAGAGTTGCATGAAGTTCTTACAGGTTCAATGTTTTGTTTTGCCTTTAATATAATAAATTCCCATTAAACTTTCGAGCTGCAAGCTGTTTTACACTATTTTGTCTTCATTTATTTCCGCGTACACATAAAAATTCTAAGTTGCAACGTAGTGATGTGCCTCCCTACAGGAAAATTTTGCCAAGACCAAACAAGGTTTCGTAAACATTCAGAATAATTAATGCGCCCCCATGACTGAAGTGCGTCTGCTTCACTTAATGAAACTGGAACTGCCGAATAACCCTGTTACGTCGACACGTTTATTAAATTATTTCGTACTAAATATACCCTTCCGTTTGAGACATCACGTTGACATTGATTTACAAGGGCACTCAAGAGCGCTGTTTACAAAACTGTATTTTTTCCTTCATTAAGTTCTTTGGATGAGTTTAGTACCGGCGTGCGGGTGCGTACCATCTACTCCGTTATGCACGTGAAAGATGTCATGCTAGCAGTCGTACTGCACTGGCTAATGCCTTATCTACAGTGTAAACCAATGTCGCCGAACCTCAAAGGTAGAAAAATCTTACGCTGGGGGTGTAAGCAAACACGTCGAGTTTTTTTAGATGGTTGACTGTGAGTGCACCAAACAGGTATTTGTCTTATTTAATACATTTTCTTTGTAAACGTTATTTAGGTACATTGACTCGTCCGATTAAGGCCGCTCTTAAAGCAAACACACGTAAATTTTGAAGCTTCGAAACAAACATTTTGCTTAAACATGCCTCTATATAAAAATCATGGCCGTTCACATTCCGAAAAAAATAAAAAGTAGAACAGGTTGAGTGATTAGGCTCGAGCTTGGCAAGCTTTCCGTCATTCATAAATGTGATGCAATAAATTAAGAATCGGTGGACAAATTTTTAAACACTCACATCTGACTGAAAAATACGCGGCACAAAATGCTCTCTTAATGCAAAGCATTCCTTACAGCTAGGATGTAGGTAGGACCGAAAAGCATGTAGAAACAGCAACGACGCCAACCATGAAATTCTACAAAACAAGTCAAAGTTTATTTGTTGCCCACGCTTGAATACCAAATTTTCTAAATAACGCGAGGCAGAAATACCTTACGACGTGGTAAACAGTGCAATATCACTTCACGTATGGGCCTAAAGTTTTCTGAACGCCGGGCAATGGAGTTATAAATTATCAAAAAATGGGATCAGTAAGATTTCAAATATGTAACGAAGGGAAGGCCATTTTAAGTGTTGTGTTTGACTTGATGGCACACAAAAGACAATGCTTTCTTTGTGAAACTAGTAATCCACTTTCCTATTTTGTCCAGCTGAAATATGCCCGATTGATGGGAACATCGGAAATTAGTAAATACATATACATATAAAATGTGCCGATACTTTGATATTGAAAATAAGCTTTTTTTACGAAAAACTACGCAGATGTTAAGGGCAATAAATTTTTTAAACTAAGCAAATAATAAAAACAAAAGTAATGATGCCTATCTTTTCCTTCGCTATCTCGTGCTATAGGGGACAACTATACGCCAGCTTGCCTGCGCGCTCACCCTTCTTTCAGTTGAAGCCGTTGAGAATCGTCCAGGCCCATTTATACCGGCTGAGAGGAAAATAAACTGTAACCCTTACCATCTGATTTTTTTCAAAAAATGGTCGTGGAGTGAAGCTCGACGACCACCCAAAACAGAAAGAGAAGGAGACGAGAGCGTTCTGGGGACATCAAAAGGCCGAGCTCTGGTCCGAAGGATTAATGGGTAGACCTAAAGTCAGCTAGCTGCCTTTGTCTCCACTGCACTCGATGAGCGCGTTCGAATGCAAGAACCAGACACCAGACGCCGGCGTTCCGCGTTCTAACGCATTCAAAGGAGTGCAGTGGTCTACCCACTAATCGTTCCAACCAGAGCTCTGCATTCTGAAGTCCCCGCGCGCCCTTGTCTCCTCCTGTCCGTCTTTTTTGCGTATTTTTTGCAATATAACCGTTCTTCTGACAAACAAGAGTATCAGGTCCTGAGGTATTCGCGTCTGCCAAGGTCCGGAAAACATACTTCCCGATCAAGCTCCCCTAATTTGCGCTAAAAGGCTCGAAGATGGATACCAATAAAGCGGAGAAGACTGTCTTGTTCAACTTTTAACCAGAAATTTTCTTCATGCGCGAGTAAACTCTCACAAAGAGGTTTTTGCGGAGCAGGAGACCTGCACAAACTCCAAAAGCTAGGGCAGCAAACGAAGCTGGCAAGCACAGGTAGAACGGCTCGTAAGTTCGGAGTTGTTGAGCGTGAAGTGAGCGGAGGGCGGAGGGCAGCGTCTCCATTCCAAACACCACGGTGCGAAACTGGGGGAAAGGAAGATTTGAGAGCGCTTGGCGACCTGAGAGTGCAAACGTATGATTGGATTAATTTGTGTGTATATAGTATGCCTGGCTGCCTTTGTCTCTACGTTTACTCTTCGTTGAGCCCATTAGGTTCTCAGTTTGTAGATAAGTTTCAACGTTTTTCTAACGCTTAACCGACTAAACTATTACTCTCGCAACGTTCACCAATACGTATCTTTTTCTCATTGTTAGATGTTCATTCAGTATTATTATTGACATAACGAGTATGTCGTTAGGCATGCCCTAATCTCCACTCAAAAGAAACTGTAGATTGTGACTATCAACAATCTTAACAACGAATCCGTCGTTTGCCTATGATTAACGGTCATGTGACTTGCAAACTGTTCCAGATTGTAAGTGGTTGTAATTGACTGAGTTCTCTAATCTCAACTCTACGTTTTTGGATAGAGGTTTGAGAGTTAGTTGGCGACATGTATTTGCCACTACTCCCTCTTTGGAAGAACCGAAATTTTTAATCGAATGAAACCTTAATGCGCTGCCAGAAACAATTAACCCGCAAAAAAAAAAAAAAAAACTGCTGGCTCTGGCCATTCAGTAACGTTCTGACCGTTATCTAAGCTAAGTGGGTGATATCTATATGCACTGAAAAGAAATGATGAGCTCGTGAAACCAGAAATACATTCAGTTCCGCTCGATATTCAAAGCTTGTCTTCGTTTCTTCTCCTACAACCACTAGGTCACCAACAAAACCGCGTTATTTGGTAGTTGATCAAAAATTAACGCGGTAGTGAGATTTGTTAACATCCTTCAATTGTAAAGAAGCAATTGGCTGCGACCTTTACCTTCAATATTTTATAATGCATGAAGTGCATTATAGGGGAATCGGCGAGGACATTGGTGTGCTACGTGACGTATATTATCCCGCTAAATTTAGTGGAGAATCTGAGTGGTAGCATAGGTCACGTGATTTCAGGCCACCTGACGTTGATTCTTTCCACTAAATATAACGGGGAAACTGGATTGGTGCCTAGTTCACGAGACGTGCATTTTCGCGCAAATCTTTTAGCGGGTAACTGAAGTGCTGTATAGGTCACGTGACCTTAATTTCCTGCTAAATATACTGGGGGAACAGACTTGACGTTTTGACCACAAGACGTGAATTTTCCCGTTAAATTTAGCGGGGAAACGGAGTTGACGTACAGGTTACGTGCCCACAATTTCTACAAAGTGTATAGGAGAGAAGGGGAGGCATTTACGTGTATGCAAGTCTAGAGCCCTACACCAGTCTGCATCCTACGACTACGATGTCTTTCTGTGAGCCGCCGGCAGTGGGAGCCTGGGCGATCTCTAATGTACTCCCGCTGATGACGATGGTTCTGATGAGTATTTTGAGGCCGATTAGGAAAGATGCAGTGCGGTAGGCTCGAGGCGTGGGAGGGGAGCGGTGGCCTAGATCATGAGTTCCGTAGAAGGGTATGCACTTGGGGCTAGCTGGTGATCCATGTTTGTGAGGGTTTTTACCCTCGCTAAAAACAACGGACGAGTAAAAGAACGAACGCTCTGTGTTGTTCGTTTCTTTTACTCGTCCGTTGTTTTAGCGCTTTTACCCTCACAATCATGAGTTCCTCCTAGGACACGTAGTTCAAGAGAGTTCACAAACTCCTGGTCCTCTCTCCGCGTGCCCGGTCGGGCGGGACCAGTCCTCCATGATGTCTGTGCTTTCATGGCAGACGCTCGATGACTGTCTACCGAAGTCTTTCTAGGGCTTCGCACTCCCAGACCTCGTGGGAAATCCTGGGGATGGCTCGTAGCATTTTGAAACGCTGGAAGCCCAGATCAGGCGGGACGGCGTAAGGCTCTCTTCTCTGAGAGTGATGGATTATATATTATATATCACTCGATATGTGACGTCCGTATTCGGTGAAGGGTGACTGCTTCCCGCCTCTGGAATTCGTTGTCTGAGATTGAATCGTACGTCGACCGCCAGGATTCTTGCGACTCCCGTCTCCTTCGGAGTCGTTCCCTTCTGATTTTCAATCTCGTGTCGTATTTTTTAAGGCAGTTATGTCAGCAGGCGTTTTCGTCGTTGGATGTGGGCTTCCCCTGGTGTGGTGGCTGAGATGTCCGCTGGTTACAAGGTTACTTGGTCGACATTCTGTCGAGCTTGTAATGGAAAACACAATAAAAAAAACGGACGACCGTCAACCAACTCTTAAACGCAGCTAAAATTTATTAATTTGAACACACCAATAAACAGACATCCAAACACACGGAGAAAGAAAAAGGAAAAGAAGGAACTGAAACGCCTAAACAAGATGATCAACGAGTCCTACCCAGACAGCATAAGCCACTCCCGGCTCCAGACTTTTGGAAAGG